>NC_090654.1:71244093-71544093 GCF_040937935.1 Hyperolius riggenbachi | reverse complement strand
CTGCAAAATTACTTACTATGCAAAATTTTAGCTCATCATTAGTCTATACTGAAAAGTCATACAACAAAGAGTACAGATTCGAGACTAGAAAAGTAATGATATTTGGGCTTATAGTCCATTTTTGAAATTCACAGCACCCAAATTTCCCTAATTGCAGCCCTTTCCAATCCATTTTTGAGATCGTCCCCCCAGCACTTTAATCCGCTGTGTATTGGGCATGTGGGTGATCCCAATGATCTCTGCTGGGGAGAGCCGGTGGTGTCTCTACCTCCTCTTACTATTGTGAGGAGGTGACCTGTCCATCAGCAGAGGGTGCTAGCTTGCGCACTATCTCCTCCCCACATTGCATGTGTGCCAGTGTAGTACGTCATTACATAGTGATGAAGGGGATCAAAGTGTTGTACTTAGTCGAATGCCTAGTACACACAATGCAATTTCCCATCAGATAGATGGGTCGATCATTTCTGACAGATCCGATCGGATTTCCAATTGATTTTCTGATTGATTTTCTGATCACTTCTATGCAAATCGATCAGAAAAATGATCGGAAATCAGATCGAACCTGTCAGAAATTATCTATTCGACCCATCTGACAGGAAATTGCATGGTGTGTACCAGGCTTAATTCTTTGATCTGCAGGGATATATGCTGTGCCAGATTATATCTGACAATGGTACCTCTATCGGCAGCCATTATGTTCCTTTCTTATGTCCGACAACAGGATCTGGAGGGATTAATCCAATGTTGGATTAGGTCTGATAGTGTATTAAAAAGTGTTATTTCATAATTATTTAGGGGAAGATTAACATCTTGAGTTCACATGCTAACCCGCCCTGTAGATTCTCTGGCTGCCCTCATTCTTTGGTCGGCCCGGTTGTCACCTCTCCCCTGTTCTATGTACCCACACTGATTACCCTGGAGCTGTGCTGATGTCACCGCTCCGGAGCATTGAGAGCTGGATAGCAGTACCATCCAGCCCACCATGATACCAGGGGTGGTGACATCAGCACGACACCAGGATGGTGAACACAGGTTCATAAACTCATTACAGTCGCCTCTCAGCACAATGGCACCTCTAGGCTCATGCCCAGAGTGTTTTTAATTCTTTTCATAAAGAAACTGGCAGTGTGTTTCCATATTTTGGGCTAGCGGTAATAGAATGTGTATGTGTTGATACATTCCTTTGTAAGACTGTCCCGATTAAATTGCTAATTAAAAAAAGAAAGGCATAATGAGGCTTGCTGTATCGCTGGTGCCAGCTGTAAAGTTTGATCATGAACCGAACCCTGAGGACAGACACAATAGGCCAGCACAAAACACCCAAACATCTCTCTTCTGATCTGAGCAGGAACATCAGTGGAAGCATTGAGCACTCAAACTACAAAGAGAACTTTTATTTTTACATAATAATACTAATATGAAGATCAAATACTGTACAAAGCAAAAGTGCTTCCAGACTGAAGTTATTCATAAAGAGACCCTATCGGCAGATGACTGAATACTGTGGCTTTGGTGTCACGCAACACGAAAACATCTTCATTCGGATATTCTCATGGAAGTCTTCTGAGCTCTGGATGGGGTCTCTATAACTTTTAGTGCAAACAAGCAAAAAATAAGGGATTTTTTTTTTATAAATTGCACATAGATAAGTATTGTTATTCCTACCTGTCCTTTTAACACTTACCAGTAGCCTTAACTTTTCTTAAGCAATGCCACCAGTTGCTGGAGTTAACCATGTGACAAGGAGTTGAGACAATTATTTTTAGCCATTCCCCCATAAACACTTATTCACTTATTTGTTGTTCTTTACAGGAATCAGTCTGATGAAGGCTTCATAGCCGAACGCTTACTGCTTTTCTTCTAATTTAGCCAATAAATGGCGTCATCGTGATTCAAAACTTCCTGCTTTTGTTGTTCTTTTCGATGCAGAGAACAAAAAAACATAGATTTGTTGGTTCCACGTATCCACAGACATGGGGTTTCTTCCTATGGTACCACATGGCCACCCAATGTCCGCCATGTTTTTGGCAGTGATGAACTGAAGCTGTAATTTTGTGCTGTACGTCTTGGTAAAGATATCTACAATC
Organism: Hyperolius riggenbachi; assembly: GCF_040937935.1. NCBI lineage: Eukaryota > Metazoa > Chordata > Amphibia > Anura > Hyperoliidae > Hyperolius > Hyperolius riggenbachi. The sequence goes on along the minus strand of NC_090654.1, from coordinate 71,542,006 downwards.
AAGCTTTGTACAAGGCTCCACACACATTAAAACACTGTTTTTGTGCTTCTGAGAACACTGAATGAACAAACTTGGATCCTGAAATTTTAGGTCCTTTTCTTCGTTTTGGCCCATAAAATAATATTCATGGTTATGCAGTCTCCTTTATCCATCCAGTCTTCACCATACATTAAAAATATTTTTTTCCTGGTGGTTTGCAACGGTCAGCGGTCATCATAGCCACATGGCTAATGAATAAAGATGAGCTTTTGTGACATCAATAAGTTGAGCAGATAAGGTTTTTTTGGCTATTTCACCGAAATCGTCTTTAGCATTTCTATTCCAGGACAAACATTAGGTCCTTTAGAATACCATCTTGGGTAGGTGCTCCAGAGCCATGATGTCACCACCGCCTTGTTGTCTCTTGCTCACAGGGACGATGTTGTGGAGTCCACCACTTCACGACCATTGCAGACGGTTGGAACATACTGCACTGTTGAACCTTCAAGGACAAAAAAGACGTGTTATAAAGTGTTTGAAGAGCAAAAACCTTTGCATGAAAACGACCACCTAAACTGTATATTTTGGTATAAAGATGTTTATTGTTATAAACATAAAGTTGTACATTTGAAGGTAGCAGCACAATGGTAGCAGTGAAATAGTTAAACAGTATACAACCCATCCATGCTTCAGGGTACAATCGGCAATAAGCCAAACGAAATAGAACAGAGAGGAAAAAAATAACAAAATCCAATAAACCAACCACATGATTTGCTCCATTATGCCTAAGGTAGGCTGTACTAAAAAGGCAGAATAACTGTCAGAGTGATAAGACCAGTTTCCAGAAGGTGGCAATAAGCTACACGTTCATATTGTGTGTAAAGCTTGTCTGATTAAACAAGACTAGCACAGTGCATTTTCTCCATTAGCACAATCCTATCTACTCTTTCCTTAAAGGATACCTGAGCTAAGTCTGTTAAAGAGAACCCGAGGTGACAGTGATATGAAGTCTGCCATATTTATTTCCTTTTAAGCAATACTAGTTGCCTGACAGCCCTGCTGATCTATTTGGCTGCGTTAGTGTCTGAATTACACGTGAAACAAGCATGCAGCTAATCTCGAAAGTTCTGACAATAATGTCAGAAACGCAGATCTGCATATGCTTGTTCAGGGTCTATGGCTACAAGTATTAGAGGCTGAGGGTCAGCAGGACAGCCAAGCAACTGGTATTGCTTAAAAGGAAATAAATATGGCAGCCTCCATATCCCTCTCACTTTGGGTTCTCGTTAAAATGGAGGCTACTGCAATATGTGGGAATGAGTTTTGAGGCTTACCACCAGGGGCGTAGCAATAGGGGGCGCAGAGGTGGCGACCGCATTGGGGCCCTTGGGCCAGAGAGGCCCCTAGGGGCTCTCCCTCACCTGCAATATTAGCTCTCTATTGGTCCTGTGCTCATAATAATCACGTCTATAGATACGTTCAATAGTGGTAATCATTAACTAATTGTTCCCCATCCCCTTCTTGCATCTCTGACACTGTAGTTGCCATGGGCAGATTTGGGTGCACTGTATCAATAGTTATGTATAGAGTGCTTAGGGGGCCCCAATGTAAAACTTGCATCAAGACCCACAGCTCCTTACCTTTGCCACTGCTTACCATTCTTCCTGTTTACTACCGCTGCAAAAGGCCCCGTTAGTGGCCGATACTTGGCCAAGTCACCAACCTTTACCTTAGACATAATAAGGGGCCCATACACCTAACGATTTTCCCGCCGATATGCAGCCGATCCGATCACAGTGATCGAATCGGTTGTGAAATCGCCGCCCACACCGCTGACAGAACGATCGATTTCCGTCCGAAATCGATCGTTCCCATCGATTCCCGTCGATCCGTCCGTGCGGAAGATTTTTCTCGATCGACGGCGGGTCGGGAGTGTGTCGATAGCGGCGTTCGAATGCCCGATGACCGACGCAATACAGCGGGTATGCATTACCTGTTCCGCCGGCGCGACTCCCCTGGTCCCCGCTGTCTTCTTTCCGCACTGGGTTCCGGACCGCTGCAGCTACACAGAACTTCCATGTCCCGGCCGGAAGTTTAAATAGTAGAGCGCCCTCTACTGTTTAAACTTCCCCTGGACAGGAAGTTCAGTAGCTGCAGGAACGGTCCGGAGCCCGGAGCGGAGAACAAGACAGCGGGGACCAGGGGAGTCGTGCCGGCGGAACAGGTAATGTATGAGGGGGGGGGGGGGGGCAGCAGCAGTGGCAGCTCCACAGATTGTGATTGGTTTCAGGTTGAAATCGATTCACAATCTGTTTGCAGTAAAGGTGGCCATACGATCCCTCTCTGATCAGATTCGATCAGAGAGGGATCTATCTGTTGGTCGAATCTGATGGCAAATCAATTAGTGTATGGCCACCTTTAGGCTGCACATGCACAGTATGTCCGATTGGCCCTCTTCCCCTGTACTGAAATCTGAATGGCAGCACTAATGCCAGGAATTCAGGAGCAAGGGGGGCTGATCAAACATACTGTCCAGCTTTAGTTCTTTAGGTTAATTTTATTTTCAGGGGCAGAGAAGCTTTCTAGGGCTGGGTTCACACTTGAATGGGTTTGTGCCATGGACATCGGTTGTCAGCATCAACCCTCTTGTTTCCTTTAAAGATCTAGCACACTGGATCTCTAAGGAACGGCCAAGTGCATAGTTCTCCTCCTTATTGCACCATGGTCCCCCCCCCCTCCCCATAACAACAGGACACACCACTCGGCTGTAGCAGAGGGATGTGTCTGTATGAGCTCATGCCCAGAACTGCTGCCCTAGGAGTCAAGTAGTCCTCCTGATTCCTTGGGAGGACAGTTATAGTTTGTGTACCCACGTTGACAAGGTAGGTGACCATTCAGAAGTGCTAGTGTCTGGTTGTTACCACTGCCAATACTATCCAAATATATTTTGGTCTAGCTACAGCTGCCAGTTGTGGTAACTCAATCACTGCAACTCTGTCACCCATGTAAATCATTACTGACCCTTGCATTCAAATCTTGTGCATGCAATGAGTGGATTACCCAATATTATTTTTCATATATATATATATATATATATATATATATATATATATATATATATATATATATAGCGCCAACATCTTCCATAGCACTGTACATATTACAAAACAAATAGTGGGGAACAGATGCACGAGATGTTCAAGACTCTGTAAGATCAGGACATACAAATACATACAAGTTGATGTGTGGTTTGAGACATGCCCAATAATGGTACATGTTCATACAATAAATTAGAGATAAATAAGAAACACTAGGAGGAGGTCCTGGACCTTGTGAGCTTTCCATTTAGAAGGTAGTGCGTTGGAGACATTAAGGAAGGAGACACTGGGGTTAGTTGATGAGGCAGTCATTTTGCTATCTATAGCAAATTATAGGCTAGTCTGAAAAGGTGTGTTTTGAGTTTACATGTGAAGGTTTACAACCTCAGAGCATGTTGGACTTGCTGTAGGAGAGCTTCCAAAGTAGAGGTGATGCTTGTAAGACATCCAGGAATGAGAGGAGATTACTAAGCTAGATTACAAGAAGGTCTCCTGGGAGAAGAAAAGGTTCCGGCTGGTATGGTATCTGGAGATTATTGACGACATGTATGGAGGTGACAATTTATGCAGAGCATTGTATGATAGGGTCAGGGTGAAGAAATGGTTACCAAACTGGATCCTTTGAGTAACTGGTAGCCAATGGAGAGAGGAGAAGGAGAAGAGGTGAATGAGCCAGGCATTAACGTTCAGTCGGGGCTGGAGGGGTGCCAGTCTGTTTTTTGTAGACCACAGAGTAGGGTGCTACAGACGGGATATGATTAGAGCATGTACAAGCATTTTAGTGGCTTCTTGTGAAAGACAGGGACAGAGTTTTTGAGATGGAAGTGGCAGGAGGTAGTTAATGTGTTAGCATGTGGTCTAAATGAGAAGTCTATATCACCCATGTGACATAGACCTGAGTCCAGTAAAGTTCTGCCCACATGGACAGTGACATATGGCAGGGAGTTAGCAGAGCACAGAGTCACATGACATGAGAGAGGAGATCTCTACAGAAGCCCTGTGACAAACCTGCTGAATCTAGTATATTATGTGAAATTCAGATTAAGTTAATTTGCGAGGACTTTCAGATGTATCGCTCCTGGAAAACCATGAACATTTTTCCACTGACAGACTCTACTGGTGGTGGCCTGGATTTGCTCTTTAATTATAATTAGCTGCCCAGAAGCGCTGACACCCCGGAGTGTGAAATGGGTGTTATTCTTGGTTGATCTTTTGTTACTGGCCTTTTAATCATCTTCTGGAGCCCTTATGGTTTTTCTGACTTCAGAGGAACGCTATTACTTTAATACGCCTGTAGGGGGTGGTATTAATGAGCACTTTGTTAACTCTCTCGTTAGTGAGAATGTGGACTCTCTGCAGGTTAATGGGCAGCCAGCGGCTCCTGCGGGGACAGGAATTAAAACTGAGCCATTAAAAGAGTCCCCAGGGCCTAGCGGAGAGGAGATAACAATAAAGGCGGTGGGGAGGGGATGCATTCATAGCGCATTGCTTCACATCGGAGCGCTGTGCCTAATGGCAGTAACGTATGTGAGCACCGCTCTTGTCTTCTCCTCTGCGCTGTCTCTGTCTGGATAATGAAGGCCCTTTAGCCTCTCCTGGTAGCAGCCGGGCTTGAATGACCCACTCTCTGAAGGAAACAGCTGGCTTTGTTTCTGGCCTCTCATTAAAACGTATCTAGGAAAGCTGTGGCACTGTACATTCTGTAAAACCAAAGGTCCCAGCATGCAAGTCTGTGTTTTTATAACACATAGCTATCTCTTCCCATATCAGTAAAATCACACTTCATATTACAGCATTGCACCTTAGCTTGCCTTCAATACAACCTAATTTCCCCCAAAATCTGGGACGCAGTGTAAAGTGTACATCACGTGATTCTTATATATTATTAGAAACGGTACAAAGAAAATAAAGTACATAGCCTCATTTTAAATGTGATGTTAGAAAAACATTCACGAAAATTTGGGACGAGGCGTGTTTACTTTCTTTGTTGAGTCATCTCTTTATTTCCCAAAGCTCAGGGACGGATATCTGGCAAGGCCACCAAGGTCCGGGCCTTGGGCGGCTGAAGCCCGAGGCGACACCTGGACGTGAAACAGGGTTTGCTGCATATGAAAGAAAAGGCTGCAAATGGGGAGCAACACAGGAAAAGGAAAGCTGATGTCCAAGAGAGCTGTGCATGAAAGAGAGGGTCTGCAGTGCAGATATGATATACATCAAAGAGGGGGTGGCACATGGAATTGGAGGGGCACTACTGCGCTTGGAAGGGGAGCCCCAATATACTTGGCCTAGGGGCAAAAAAAAGTATAAATCTAGACTTGTCAAAGCTCTGTAAAGTTTCATGATTGAGGAGACCAATTGTTATAGTTTTCAAAGTTAAATTTTGTACTGCACTTACTTAAAGGATACCTGACCCGAGCAAAGCTAACTAAGGTAAGTACAGAGGTGTGTTCATGCTGGATCCACATACCTTTGCGCGTTGTCCGTTCCTTTCCTTGTTCCCTCCGTCCCCGTAAGGAGAAATGTGACTTTTAATTAAAAAAAAAAAACAAAGACAGGCTTGCAGTGATGATCCCTCCCATCTCCTTCCCTCAAGGGGAGTGAATGTGGCGGAGAATAGGAGGAAATGGGAGGGTGATAGGAGGAAACATCACCACATGCCTGCCTCTTCCTGTCTGAAAACGTGACTTTAGAACACAGTCAAATTTTCAAGTAGTGATTACAGGGATCGGGGAGGACAATAAAATGAACGGACAATGCACAGAGGTATGTGGATCTTGCATGAATAAACTTCTGTACTTACCTTAGGTAGCTTTGCCTCAGGTCAAGTGTCCTTTAATAGAGGATTGCAGCTGCTTGACAGGTCATATTATAATAATATTTTCAGCGGGTACCAGGTCCTGACTGTAGACAGACTGGTTTAGCACCCAGTCAGCCATACTGTTGTAATACATGCAGGAGGCTGTTAGCCATTGTTCTGCGCAATAGCAAGGCTTTGGCTGATGTAGAAAACTGGAAGGCAGCAAATGTTGCTCCAAACTCTTTATGTACCTGTGAGGAAGCACGGAAAAGCAGCCGATTGCTCTCAGAGCATGGCGGCGCGGCGTGGAGGAACCTCCGCATGCCGCGTGAACAGAGAACGCGGAGAAGCCGCCACGTGCAGTGCGACGGCTCCCGCGGCAGGCAGCGGAGACGGCGCTGGTGTGGCTGGGACTCATAGTCCCTCTGGGTTTAGAGTGACGCGCGCGCGCGCACTGAGGCAGTGAATATATGGCAGCCAGAGGTGAGTCAGCTGACCAGGCTGGTCAGCTGACTCTGGCTCCGCTCCTCATTGGTCCAGCACTTAGGGAGGTGCTGGAGAGATGCCTGTGTATATATACTGCCGGCTGTTCAGTTGCTGGTTGTCTGGCGTTGCAATCATTACGTGGTAGCACGCAGACCTGAGTCAGATCCGAAAGTGTGCCGGGACCAGCTGGAGCTGTAATCCTACACTTAGCTAGATTATTGATAGTTTAAAGTACTAGTTTGATTGTGATTATCTGTTATGACCTTCTGCCTGTCTGACCATTCTCCTGAACTCTGATCCTGTACTTTGTCATTCTGATACTCTGTTGCCGAATCCCGGCTCGTCCTTAGACTCTGCATCTGCCTTCTGATTTTGTACCTCGATATTTCTGATACCCTGTGGCCGAACCCTGCCTGTACGTTAGACTTCGCTTCTGCCTTCTGTATCTGTACTTTATCTGTCTGTGTGTATACGACCTGGCTTGTCCGACCTCGAGAACCGACCTTGCTGTTAGAGGCGGTTCCCAGTCCTAATAGTGACACCTCCTCTTGAGTGTCACTATCAGTATAGTCCTTCCTACTGTCAACCTGACTCCTCCCTCATAGGAGAGTCCAGGCCTTCGGAAGGAATCTGTGCAGTACTCCTTACTGCTTTGAGGCTTGTCCTCTAAGTATTACTGTTACACCAAACACTACACTCTACTCAGGTGTCCAGAGGTTAGCTAGTATATTGGATTATCGGTGATACTGCAGATCATCTATAATCTGGTATATATCTGTATTCCCAGTGATACTGCAGATCACCAGTAATCAGATTCTCTCTGTGTTACACCGATCGTTACAGAACGCCAGACCCAAAAACAAAATGGACGCACGCTCTGGTCCTCTAGGTGAACTTGCCACTTCGGTGGATAATGTCAATCGAGTGCTGGGTGAACACAAAGCATTGATTGAAGCTTTGTCAGGGTCTGTACAAACCCTACAGACGTCAGTGGATGAGGTGCGATCCCCTCCTAGCGTGGACATACGTATGCCCGTTCCTGAACGGTTCTCAGGCCACAGATCTGACTTCCGCAATTTTAGGAGTAGAGTGTTATCATATTTTGAATTGAGACCCCGATCCTCTGGTACTGAAGCCCAGAGAGTCACGTTTATCAAAACCTTATTGTCCGGTGACTCCCAGACTTGGGCGTATAGCCTGCCCCTCGGAGACACAGCTCTGACCTCGGTAGAGGAATTCTTTAAAGCCATGGCAGTAATTTACGACGACCCGAACCTTGCCGCGACCTCTGAGCGGAAGCTCAAACTTTTACGGCAAGGCAAGGGTCCAGTCGAAGAGTATGCGGCCGAATTTCGAAGGTGGTCAGTTACGGCCAGGTGGGACACCTATGCCCTGTTGGATTGCTTCCTGTCTGGGTTATCGGATGAGGTCTCCGACTTAATGTTAAGTCAGCCCGAGCCCAAAACAGTCGATGAGGCCATCTCATCGGCCATTCGAATCGACCGTAGGCTACGCCATCAGAGACAGACTAGGGGCAGTCATCGTGTCAGGTTGACATCTTACGGGGCACCTCCCGCTGCACCCCTAGTAACTCCATCTCCTTCTGTCTCATCTTCTCCGGTCTTGCCTCCACCTGAGCCGATGCAGATCGGTCGGTCAAAGTTGACCCAACTGGAGAGAAGACGGAGAATGTCTGAACAATTATGTTTGTACTGTGGTGAACGGGGCATAGGGTACGAGACTGCCCTATTAAGCCGAATAAGCCGGGAAACGCTACCGCCTAGGAGTTGTAAGGGGTAACACCCTAGGCGCCCGATGCATACCCCTAGAAGAAAAATGGTTGCTTTTTCCCTGTACGGTTACATGGGAGGATAAGACCGAGGCCACGGAAGCCTTCATTGATTCAGGCTCCGCGGCTAATTTTATGAATGTTGACTTTGCCAAGAGATTGGGTATTCCGCTCACAGCGGTAGACCCACCCATCCAGGTTACGGCAGTGGACGATTCTCCTCTGCAGAGGAATCATCCACTGTCCCAGACACCAGAAATAGGAATCACGGTGGGGGGTTTACATTGGGAGAGATTACAGTTTTTTGTGTTACACATGTCTACGTCCACCATTATACTTGGTATGCCATGGCTGCGCCTTCATTCTCCGCATATCGATTGGGCAACCGGGCAATTAATTTCCTGGTCAGATCATTGTTTTCAACAATGTTTAGGAAAAATGACTTTGGGCCAAACCAAGATACTGGTGGAGGGGGTTCCTGAGCAGTATTTAGATTATTCTGACGTATTTTGTCCCAAGGCAGCAGATAAATTACCCCCACATTGCCCTTTCGATTGTCCCATTGATCTCCGTTCAGGTTGTATGCCCCCCCGGGGGCATTTGTACAATTTATCTGGGCCCGAAAAATTGGCCATGCAAGAATATATCCGTGAGAATTTGGCCAAAGGCTTCATTCGCCCGTCCCGGTCGCCTGCCGGGGCAGGGTTCTTTTTTGTAAAAAAAAAAGACGGAGGTCTGCGACCCTGTATTGATTACCGAGGCCTGAATAAAATCACTGTGAAGAATCGCTATCCGTTACCTTTGATGGATGATTTATTTACAAAGGTCACGAGAGCTAAAATCTTCTCGAAGTTGGATCTAAGGGGTGCATACAACCTGGTCCGCATTAGAAAGGGCGATGAATGGAAGATGGCCTTCATCACACCCGACGGGCATTACGAGTACTTAGTGATGCCCTTCGGGTTGTGTAATGCGCCGGCCGTCTTCCAAGAATTAATTAATGAGGTATTCAGAGAGGTGTTGGGCAGATTTGTTCTGGTGTACCTCGACGATATATTGATTTACTCTGACAACCTCTCTGAACACAGGATCCATGTCAAATTTGTGCTGAACAAGCTGAGACAAAATATGCTGTACGCCAAGTTGGAAAAATGTATTTTTGAGGTGACATCCGTCACATTTCTGGGGTATGTGATTTCTACCTCAGGTCTGTCAATGGACCCTGCTAAAGTCACAGCTGTCCTGGAGTGGCCACAGCCTGTGGGGCTGAGGGCCCTCCAGAGATTCCTGGGTTTTGCAAATTACTATAGGAGGTTTATAAAAGGGTACTCCACGATCATTGCACCTCTTACCAGTCTCACAAGAAAGGGGGCAGATACTACCCACTGGTCTCCTGAGGCTCAGAATGCATTTTTTACCTAGAAGGAATTGTTTTGTTCCGCACCGATCCTGAGACATGTTGACACTTCTTATCCTTTCATTGTTGAGGTTGATGCCACGGAGGTCGGGGTGGGGGCTGTGCTGTCTCAGCGGTCAGGCTTACAGGGAAGACTACACCCCTGTGCTTACTTTTCTCGTAGGTTCTCTCCGGCGGAGAGGAACTACGATATAGGCAACAGAGAGCTCCTGGCCATTAAATTGGCCTTTGAAGAGTGGCGTCACTGGCTAGAAGGAGCAGAGCACACAATCACAGTTTTCACGGACCACAAGAATTTAGAATACATCGAGGGAGCTAAGAGATTAAGTCCCCGTCAGGCCAGATGGTCTTTATTCTTTACAAGGTTCAGATTCATAATTACTTACACTCCAGGCAGCAAAAACATTAAGGCAGACGCTTTATCCAGGTGTTTTGAGCGAGAGACAGCACAGCCCTCCGTCCCTGAGACTATTGTTCCGCAAAAATTGGTGTTGGCTGCAACCGGTACTTGGGAAGACTGGAAGGAGACATTAAGCCCCGTCCAGCAGGACATCCCGGAAGGGAAGCCAGAAGGGGTTATGTTCATTCCCCTGCCCTTCCGTCTCCAGATTCTAGAGATGTTCCATGCGCATAAAAATGCTGGACATCCCGGAGCAGCCAGAACACAAGATCTTGTAGCCAGGTGTGCCTGGTGGCCCTCCCTGTCAGTTGATTGCAAGGAGTTTGTCAGGGAATGTGCAATATGTGCAAAAGTAAACCCTCCCGGCTGGCACCTGTCGGTACCTTACAGCCTTTGCCCGCCCCGAGTGAACCATGGACCCACTTGTCCATGGATTTTGTGGGCAAGCTCCCCAGGTCTGAAGGCATGTCGGTCATTTGGGTGGTAGTCGACCGCTTCAGCAAGATGGCCCATTTCGTGCCCTTGAAAGGACTCCCCTCGGCCCAGGAATTGGCCGACCTATTTATCATCCACATTTTCCGGCTGCATGGCATTCCGGAAAACATAGTGTCTGATCGGGGAGTCCAATTCATCTCTAGATTCTGGAGGGCATTTTGCCATCAAATGGGCATGAAGCTGTCTTTCTCGTCAGGCTACCACCCACAGAACAATGGGCAGACTGAACGGATTAATCAGTCTTTAGAGCAGTTCTTAAGATGTTACGTTGCGGAGGCACAGAATGACTGGGTAAAATTTCTGGCCTTCGCAGAATTCGCACAGAACAATTTGAAGAGTTCTTCTTCCGGTTTTTCTCCATTCCAGATTGTGACAGGGAGGTCGCCCAAATTCTCCCCCTTGCCAGTTGCCTCTTCTCCGTTTCCAACCCTGGAAGCCTGGCAGAGGGCATGTAAAGACATCTGGGGGACGGTGAAGAGTAATTTGGAAAGGGCATTCCAGAGTCAAAAGGGTCAGGCTGACAAGAGACGTTCGTTAGAATGGAGGTTCCAGCCAGGAGACTTGTTCTGGGTGTCCACACGTCACTTGACCCTGAGACAGCCCTCAGATAAACTGGGTCCCAGGTTTGTGGGTCCATTTTCGGTAGCTAAGAAGATCAACAACGTTACGTATTCCGTTGATCTTCCCGCCAGCATGCGTGGGGTAAGGTCCTTTCACGTATCCCTGCTTAAACCAGCAGTCCATGTGGGCCCCACTCCTCCTCCTCCTGTGATGGTAGATGAACGACCTGAATATGAGGTAGAGAAAATTTTAGATTCACGCATTGTGCAGAACTCAGTACAATATCTGGTGCATTGGAAAGGGTATGGCAATGAGGAGAGACAATGGGTACCTGGGAGTCGCATGCATGCGGACAAATTAAGGAAGGAGTTTCATGCCTTACATCCCGAGAAACCTGGTAGGAGTTGTCCGGAGTCCACTCCTCAGAGGGGGGGTACTGTGAGGAAGCACGGAAAAGCAGCCGCTTGCTCTCAGAGCAGGGCGGCTGCTTCCGCGTCCAGCATGGCGGCGCGGCGTGGAGGAACCTCCGCATGCCGCGTGAACAGAGAACGCGGAGAAGCCGCCGGGTGCAGTGCGACGGCTCCCGCGGCAGGCAGCGGAGACGGCGCTGGTGTGGCTGGGACTCATAGTCCCTCTGGGTTTAGAGTGACGCGCGCGCGCACTGAGGCAGGGAATATATGGCAGCCAGAGGTGAGTCAGCTGACCAGGCTGGTCAGCTGACTCTGGCTCCGCTCCTCATTGGTCCAGCACTTAGGGAGGTGCTGGAGAGATGCCTGTGTATATATACCGACAGCTGTTCAGTTGCTGGTTGTCTGGCGTTGCGATCATTACGTGGTAGCACGCAGACCTGAGTCAGATCCGAAAGTGTGCCGGGACCAGCTGGAGCTGTAATCCTACACTTAGCTAGATTATTGATAGTTTAAAGTACTAGTTTGATTGTGATTATCTGTTATGACCTTCTGCCTGTCTGACCATTCTCCTTAACTCTGATCCTGTACTTTGTCATTCTGATACTCTGTTGCCGAATCCCAGCTCGTCCTTAGACTCTGCATCTGCCTTCTGATTTTGTACCTCGATATTTCTGATACCCTGTTGCCGAACCCTGCCTGTATGTTAGACTTCGCTTCTGCCTTCTGTATCTGTACTTTATCTGTCTGTGTGTATACGACCTGGCTTGTCCGACCTCGAGAACCGACCTTGCTGTTAGAGGCGGTTCCCAGTCCTAATAGTGACACCTCCTCTTGAGTGTCACTATCAGTTTAGTCCTTCCTACTGTCAACCTGACTCCTCCCTCCTAGGAGAGTCCAGGCCTTCGGAAGGAATCTGTGCAGTACTCCTTACTGCTTTGAGGCTTGTCCTCTAAGTATTACTGTTACACCAAACACTACACTCTACTCAGGTGTCCAGAGGTTAGCTAGTATATTGGATTATCGGTGATACTACAGATCATCTATAATCTGGTATATATCTGTATTCCCAGTGATACTGCAGATCACCGGTAATCAGATTCTCTCTGTGTTACACCGATCGTTACAGTATCATTCATCATAATAGTACATTCTTAGATGTGCAACCTACAAGTGACATAAGTACTAACAAACACTAACAATAAACCACTCCAATCTATCATAGATGCTGGCTTTTGAATTGGGCAAGCGATTGACCGGAATCTTACTCCTGAAGGCATGCGCTGGAAGATGGAGTGAGCTGGGTGAGAGGGGTCAGAGGCAATTTTGGTTGCTCTCTTTCTGCACCTGCTAGCGTAAAGATCCTGCAGGGAAGGTAAGCTACAGCCAATTATCCTTTCCGCTGTTCGGATGATGCGCTGCAGCCTCATCTTTTCTCATGCTGAGCAGGAGCCGAACCATACAGTCATAGATGATGTTATGGTGGATTCGATGATTGCAGTGTAAAACTGCACCATTAGATTTTGAGGTAGGCCAAACTTTTTCAGCTGCCGTAGATGGTTCATCCTCTGTTGCGCTTTCTTGACAATAGTGGCAGTGTTGTTGTCCCATTTTAGGTTGTTTGAGATCGTGGACCCAAGAAACTTGAATGACTCTACTTGGGTTATTGTGAATCCATTCATGGTTAAGGGGAGGTGCTGGGGGGGAGATCTCCTAAAGTCTATTATCATCTCCATGGTTTTGAGAGCATTTAGTTCCAAGTTGTTGCTGCTGCACCAGGAGGAAAGCTGTCCCACCACATGCCTATATGCAGACTCGTGCCCGGTTTGTATGAGACCAACTACTGTTGTGTCGTCTGCAAACTTCAGAACCTTAACAGATGGATCTGTGGAGATGCAGTCCTTGGTGTAAAATGAGTAGAGCAGTGGGGAAAGCACACAGCCCTGGGGTGCACCATTACTGACTGTCAGAGTGCTTGATGTGTGTTTATCAATAAATAGCTCTATAGAAGATCTGAAGAAGGCTTTTATGAATAGATCTGCTTTAATGCATGACATGACAGCCAGGAAGGATAGAGAAGTTTCCTTCAGAGTGAAGCATTACAAGTGTTCATTCACCTTTAAACTGGACATTGGAAACCATATTTGGAAGTAAGAGAGCCAAAATATGCAGAACTAAATAATCTTGAAAGGTGATTAGGTAGGATTAGTTGATTCCCTGATTGTTAACTGGAACCCTAAGAAAGATGCTTTATGTGTTAAGATTCCATATGGAACAAGTATCCAACGAAAGTAACAAACGAATTGCCAAAAAGTGCCAGACAAGAACATCCTATCTGGGAAAGTAATTCTTACAAATCTTAAATGTGGCCTCCAGAAATTGTTGAATTAAAGATAAATGTTCCCATTGACTTCCAAACAGACAGTGAACTATTGAGGAACTTGACATTGGCCCCAGATCAAAGCTTACTTAATGAAAGGGTAGAACTTTGGTTAGATAGGGGTTAGATGGACTGTAATATGTACCAGCAATAAAGGAAGTAAACGTATTGCAAATTCTTGAGTATGATTTACTGGTAGTGGATTTTCTTGCATCTACCAGTTTAAGCAACCAATATGTTTTTGCTCTCTTTTTTCAGCATCCAAGTCAGGAGGTGAGGTTTTTCTGTGTTTTTAATGTATGAAGTGTTCCTGGGCCTTACATGAGTGAACTTTTCAGAGGGGAATAGGTGTTCTGTTTGAAGGAACAGCATAAACCATACAATATATAACAGCACTAATAAATTAAATGATTGTACTGCACTTTTTAACGGCAACCTCTTCAGCTAATAGAGTATCAGAGGTAAGGGAGCATAAGCCCAGACTAGAGCACTCTGCCATGGCTATGTTAGGGCCAGTGGCATGTCTACAAGCCACAATCCCCAATGCAAATGTTACACCCCACCAGAGGAAGCAGAGGAAAAAGAAGAGTTTGTTAGTGATTATCACTATTCAAAGCTCATGTGGAGATCTTCACTACCACTACAGCCCCAATGAAAAACTAATATAGTAGGCACCATGGAAGATGCTGGAGCAATATCAATCCAAAATAATAATAATATAGTGACTGGAGGAGGGCCGCATGTTGGCCCCTCAGGTCCACAGACCATGTTGCAACATCTGCATCCCCTTTTGCTAAGCTGGTAGTACATTAACTCCCATTGAGAACTTGCATGGGAATCTGAAGAAGGACCACATTTTTGACCTTCCAAACAAATATATCTGACCCGGACCCCACTATGAGGATAGACAACTGAAATCTTTCAGATTCAATGACCTCTCATTACTGCTCAGGAGGCTCGTGGAGAAGACATTTGCTTAAGTGTTCAGAGAATTTGATATACATACTGCCCAAAGACCTGTCTTCCACCCACAATACAATTAGGATTAACTCTTTCATGAGAGTTCCCGGTTGTCTGGACACTAGCCAGCTAATGTCCATAAGGTTGACCAGATCACTTGTAATTTTAGAATGTTTAAGAAGACAACTTAAGACAGAAGGTGAGACCAGGAAACGTGAATCGCCTGCATTAAGCAGTGGGCTCCCCATCCCCAGTGACTCGCATCTGTAGTCATGGCAACACACTGAGGCTGAAGTAGAGACATATGATAAGACCTGAGATGCTAATGACTTTGCTGAAACACCAGAATTGTTGTCAACATAGTTTCTAGTGGTGGAAGGCATTGTCTTGCTGAGGGGAAATGAAGGGATAAGGCACAAGATACTTTGATGTCAAGTGAAGAATTCTGTCTTCTGGTAGCAATATTGTACTTTATTTGGTATTGAAGGAAGCTTCAATCTATAATGGTATGGCACAGAACACACACCTGATTTAAGTATGTATGTAAGCTGAGGATATTACAATTCATTAGTATCACCTTCCACTGTTTTGTCACCAAACTAGTATGTGTTTGCAGCACTACTACTAAGTTATGTTTTATCTTTATTTTTCCTCTTTCAGCGCTAATCCACGTTTAAATGGTATGCCACAGAGCAGGTCAGAGACCCCCCACCCCCCAATTTATAACTATCCTAAATCATAAAGGTTGGTCAGGACTCAATTTTTGTGCTGTATCTACTGATTTTGCAAGGAAAAGGATGTCGTTCTAATAGTGGTAAATTCAGATTTAGAATCTCAGGTGAGCTATTCCTCCTGTAGAACATTTGTGAACATCTTCAGTGAGGCTGAGTTGCCAAAGAATAGTGAACTGGATGGAGAAGATTATCTGCTACACAGAATTTCAGCAACTGTTGAAGGTATTCATCTTTGAGATATTGTAGTAAATTGTTTCCGTTCCGAGAGATTCCATTTTGAATCTCTCATACACATATATTCATCCAGCCATATTAAGTCTATGATGGGTTGCCAATCCGTCTTCTTCTTTGCTAGAAAAGCCGAGGAGTAAACTCCCATGGACCTCTCTGATTGGTAAACATCTTTGACTGCTTATTGTTCTACTAAGGATGTTAAGTAATGAAAAAGAGCAGTTGTTTACATCTTGGATGCTGGAATTCTGTAGTATCAGGGATGTTTCTCGAAACACCATGAATGTTTATAAAAAATAGACGATCCAGGGGTCCTGGATCCTGTCCGCTCACTTGCAACTGAAGGCCACCTGTCTGGCACCTACCAGGCCAGCAGGAGTAGGTAGGTAAAGCCTGAAAACCCTGATTGGGCTGAGTTGCTGTTATAGACCAAACAGATTAAGATAGTCATTCACATGAGAACTTTTTCAATTTCCCCAACATATCTTTTGACTGTATGACCTTATCTGTATTGATTCCGGGCTTAATGAATAAATTGCTTGTAGAAATGTTGGTGTTGATTTGCCTATCTGTCTTTTCTAAGGAATCATCTATTTTATAGCAAAAGAGTAGCAATAGATATAAATAGAGTTATTTTAATCCAGTTCTGCTTGGATGAGGCGTTCACAGACCGGGGATTAAGCCATAGTGATCTTACTGTAAACACAAACAAAAGAGATGTAGCTGATGTCCAAGCACAGTCTGTAGTAGCTTCACTAATCAATTCAGAGGAAATCTCTGGATCTTTCAGAGCTAACTTATTTGGTCATTTTCTACGTGGGCCTTGTGTCCTTCATGTTACATATCTAAAATCCCGTTACTTTTAGTATTGATGTCAAAGCTATGAGAAGAAGAAATATCCCCTGCTGAGAGTTATATATATTCATTATATATTATTTTACTGTGGAGGAAGAGGTGACCTTCAAGTTGTTTGCACATATGACACCTTTGGGTCCGGTGGTGCCGCTACTTATATATATTTATACAGTATATTCTTTTACAATCTGTGTCCATTTTGCTGCCTCATATTTTATTTTGTCTTTAAACCGGTTTATCCAGAGGAAGCATGTGTGTTTGGCAAGATGGGGATTGAGGCATCAGCTTGGAAGGTGGGTGGGAAAATTGCAGTGGCGTAGCAATAGGGGGTGCAGAGGTAGCGACCACATCGGGGCCCTTGGGCCAGAGGGGCCCCAAAAGGTCCACCCTCTATCACAGTATTAGCTCTCTATTGGTCCTGTGCTGGTAATAATCACTTCTATAAATACTTTGAATAGTGGTAATCATTAACAAGCTGTTCCCCATCCCCTTCTTGCACCTCTGACACTGTGATTGTCCTTGGCAGGTTTTGGAACGCTGTACCATTTGTTATGTATAGAGTGCTTGGGGGGGGGCCCCAAGTAAAACTTGCACCGGCACCCATAGCTCCTTGGCTACGCCACTGGAAAATTGTATTGAAATGTTAGCCCCCTGGTCCCCCAGTGCATAGCACTTTATCAAGTGGTTCAGAACTGAAGACTTTTCTTTTGCCTTTCTTAATCAATGATGATTTGTTGCTTTATTTCCCTCATGAAAGAGAAAGAGGGACCAAACATCTTTAGATGTGGATCCTATTCCTCTTTTTTTGTTTGCTTTAAAGAATCTTCCTTTTGATTGGCCTCTTGAGCAGCTGCAATGAGTGCATGTACCGGAGAGAAATAGACTTTTCCTTCAAAGATATCAGCTCGTTCTTGTTGAGGTACAGAACAGTGAGCCACTGAGGGAGAAGGGTCTTTATGTTGTGTAGAGAGAAGTGCTCTGTGAGCTGTCAGTTCTTTTCTTAATGCTTAATTAATCACTGGACTCCTCATCTGGTTACATAGGTCAGTTTTGAGACGTTCTTTACAGAGTTTCTTATCCAGGAGGCCTGACAGACTCGGGCTCAGAAGGTGCACTGTCTTTGTGATGACCTGTCTCTGGAACCAGCAGTTTCATGTTCAACCTTTCTTGATCTTAAACAAGACTGAAGTGTTCCCTCTCGATTTCTGAATGACTTTGACTTTTGTCATTGTGAAGAGTTGTTAGTATAAATTGGATTTATATAGCGTCAACATATTACGCAGAGCTGTACAATAAATAATGTTACTGACATTGATAATAGGACCTATTGGCCTCTGATGAAGTGGGGGTTTCCCGTGAAACGGCTTTTAAGCTGTCCTTTCCCGTTTTGTGTTCCCTGTTTGATGTGCCTTACAGATTAATGTAATTCAGCATTAACCCATCAGCGCCCAGCTCTTCGCTACTTTGGTTCAATTGATAGGGGTGACATAGGGGTGACAGTCACTCAACAGACAGTAAGCAATAAGGTACACAATGCCAGATCATGCACTGGAGTAATAGTCTCAGTAAATTAGGTTCACGTTGTTCTGTGAGCAGAGTGCACAGATACACAAGGAGGTAGGGTCCTGCCAAAGGCTTAAAGGGAGAGGATGGTAATGCCATAGGAGGGGGCTGAGTAACAATGACCTTGTTGTGATGTCGAATTGTGGAGAATTGCTGTTGAATTTTGGTAAATTTAATTGCTTTACCCTTATTGCTTTATCCTTATTGCTTTACCCTTATAACGCTACCCTTTGAACGCGAACTGATGTAAGCTGTGAACTGACGTAAGGCCTTGCTTATATACACAGCCTGAGCAAATGTAATCAGGATGGCCTACTCAGCTGAGGGATACAGCATACCAAACAGTGGGAGGTAGTCTCTACAAAGGTACGTACACACGTCCAACTTTTTTGACCAACTTGTCGTCCAACTTGTCATTTAAATGCGTTGTCTTTTTGGTAAGCTGAAGTGGAGATAGGTTAGGGAAGGTGACTGGTGGACCCTTTGACACTCACTAGGCCCCAGTCACTTGCCTAGGTTGCCTGGTGGATGATCCTGCTCTGCTTGTATGATCAATGTACTTTTGCTTTTCTATTGTGTAACCTGTGGGCTATACCCTAAATGAGGGCTGGTGCACACCAGAGCGGTTTTGTAGCGTTTTTAAAAACGCGAGCTGTCTGAAAACTGTTTGGGTAATGTATTTCAATGGGCTGGTGCACACCAGAGCAGCTCGTTTGTTCCACAAACTCAGGGGCTGCAGCATTTCTTAGGTTTCTGAGACGTTTCTTCCTCAATGTTAAAGTATAGGAAAGTGGAAAACCGCTCTGAAAAACGCTAGATCAGAGCGGATTTCCAAGCGTTTTTGTTACAGAAGCTGTTCAGTATCAGCTTTACTGTAACAATATTTGTAATCTGCTACACAAAAATGCTCCAAAAAATGCTAGGCATGTTTAGAAAATCTCTCTAAACATGCCTAGAATTGCTCTAAAAGTCTTGTCTTGAACTCCTTACTGAATAGGTACTGATTTGAACCCTGGTCTCCCATGTCAAAAGCCAGTGCCCTTAACCAGCACACTATTCAGCCACTCTTACATTTGTTAATAGTGTTTTCACTATTATTATTTTTCTTACCATAACATAATTTTATTTTATAGCAGTATGACAGAGGCAGCGGAATTATACGCCTGTATGAATGACATTTTGGGATTTCCGAGTCCCTTAGCAGTCACATCCTTTGTTGCTATCATTATTATCTCTCCACTGTGTGTTTTTTCAGCCATATACCACTTTTTTCTATCCCTCTCTCCTGCAACTTCAAGCATTATAAATAGCCGCTGTCAGAGTGGACGTCTGAATGGCAGAGCGCTGGTGAGTGGCACCGCCAGGAAGCTCATGAACCTCTAGCAGGGTCAGAGTCGCTCTCAGGCAGATCTCTGCTGCAGATCTTGGCTCTTTATCCCGAGGACAAAACGAGATGCTTTCCATTTTCAGATGGGACCTTCTGTTTTGAGGAACCCCTCTAGACTGCATCATCCCAAGCGGAAACAGCTTCCTCAGCTGCCTCTTTTGCTGGTTACGTGATGTCCTCACGCATGTCCCCTTTTTGTTTCTGTTAGAAATCGTTGAAGAAAAAGTTTTGAAGAAGACGCGCAAATGAGGAAATATGAAGCAGCGGCGTGCAGCATGTGGAATCCACATCAAAACTGATTTGTGTAACTAAGGGCTCATTATGTAGGAGCTTTAAAGTGTTCCTGAGATGAGGGGACATAAAAATGTTTTATACATACTTGGGACTTCCTCCAGCCCCCTTCGCGCAGATCAGTCCCTCGCTGCAGTCTAAATCCTCCTAGATTCTCCTATAGGTCAGTTGGGGTCAGTCAGTGCAGGTGCAGTGTGGCCAAGTGTGTTCCCCTGTCTTGCTCCTTTAGTAGTAGTAGTAGTACTGCAAAGGGGCAGAACGCTCCCAGCGTCAAGAATGCGGTGGGGTGGGAGCGCACAGCTGCGCCCCGAATGTGCAGTAGGCCCAGCTCGCCATAATGAAGAAGGGCTGCTACAGGAAAATCTAGGAGGATTTAGAACGCGGCGAGGGAGCAATCTGCGCGGAGGGGACTGGAGGAAGCCCCAGGTATGTATAAAACTTTTATGCCCCCTCGTCTCAGGTACCCTTTATGCTACATACTCACCACAAGACCGCAGAAGATGGATTGGGGGGGGGGGGGGGGGTATGCAGTGATGAACGATCCGAGAAACAATTGTTCCTTGATCCATCTTCCGTGAATGTGAATGTAGGAACAAATGACACATGCAAAAACGTTGTTTAACATTAACAATTTGCGGTAATTAACACGGGAGTCAATGGCAATCAGAACGATCGTCAATGATTGGATCCATCATGGCACTCGTTCAAAGAGAACAATTATCGTGCGCAATCGGCCGCCATTGAATATTGTTTAATAAACTTTTGTTAAACAATGTTGCACAATATCGCGAAAAAACATTTGTCAGGAAAAATCATTTGCATAAAAATCATCTAGTGGGTATGTGGGCCTTTAGAGGCCGGGATCGCACTTGAGTTGTTGAGGAAAACGGCAGAATTTTTCTGTGGACGATTCTTTGTAGTCTCAGCAGGCTTGGCCGACAGCAGCTGACTGTCTGCAGTAGGGAGTCGTACACAATGTGTGAAAAAAGCAACACTGCCTGCATTTTTTTCCCAGCAGCAGAAAAATGCACGTTACTGTCACTGCACTGCAATTCTCCATTGGGAAGCATTTTCTGTAGTTAAAAAAATGGCCTATATGTATGGAGTAATTGAAAAGGGTGCAGGTCAACCGTTGTTTAATATAATAACTGGTCGGTGCCGTGGTTAAATTGGGTGGGGGGAGGGGGTGTGTTAAAGTTAGGTGCGAAAGGTTAAAGTTAGTTGCCCTGGGGTGTGGGGAGTTAAGGTTAGGCACTAACCTGTAGCACCAGGGGGAGGTTAAAGGCTAGACACCACCAAGGGGAGATTAAGGGTTAGGCAGAACCAGAGGGAGGTTAAGGGTCAGGTACCACCAGGAGGGAGGTTAAGGGTCAGGTACCACCAGGAGGGAGGTTAAGGGTCAGGTACCACCAGGAGGGAGGTTTAAAGGTTAGGCACCACCACGGGGGAGGTTTAAGGGTTAGGCACCCCCAGCTGAGGTTTCTGTGTGAGAGTAGATAGAGGTTAGGTCATAGTAATACATTGGTAAATATTACCAATATCTTATTACATAAATGTAGTAGAATATCTGTAAATTTATCAATATTCTTCTACTGCTATTCTGCACCCTTTTAAACAGGTGACTTTTTAAAATGTAAAGCATCTACATATTGAGAAAGAAAGGAGAAAGAGCAGGTGGTACAAAGAAGTGCAGAAGTTGAATCCAAAACTTACAGCTGAACCGTGTACTACTACAGCTGTACTCTGGTATACGTCCAGAGCTTGGAATCCCTGCATCCGTATGGAGGCGGGAATTAACGGAAGGGGCGGAACTTCACGGGTCCAGTAAGTTGTCTGTATCCGGAGCTGGGAGTAATTCTAACCGTGTGGAGGTGGGGCTTAGACTGAAGCACCCTGGCGCTGTGAAAGTTATAGGAAGAAGCGGCATGGAAGAAACCTATTCCCTCCCAGCTAGGCCCGCCCACCCATTGGCACAGCTCAAGTGCGCTGCATGGACCTGCTGTCCCATAAACCTGCGAAGGGGAGGAGGAGAGCGGAGTATAATGGGAAAGAAGCGCGGCGGTATCTCTGCATCGGGAGGGAGGATGGGTCATTCACAGAGGGGGAGGCGCTTTTACCACATAAGGTGCCTGTAGACACGTGCCTACTGTACTTAATGGTAAATCCGGCCCTGGGTGGAATAATGTTTAGGTTGATCATTGTATGACTGTTCACACATAATGAAAACATACAGCAGTTTGATTTCCCAGTTAAGTCAATTACTTACGGTAACTGTTAAATAGTAAGACTGACAACCAGATTCATTAACTATTATGGTAGGGATTAGATTGTGAACCCCTCTGAGGGACAGCTAGTGACAAAAATACATAGCTCCCAACTGTCCCGTTTTTGGACAACAACAGTTGTCAACAGTCTCTCTTTGGGAACCCAATCCACCTGTCCCTCTGTCCCTATTTCTTCCTCATTTGTCCTTCTTTCAGGATTGATGTACAGATCTATGTAAATCTATTGTTCTACTGAAAGATGCTTATTTAACTCTAAATGTTATCACCATTATTTTTAAACTAGGCCTAAGGTTTAAAAACGGGCACTAGGCTCTGGGCGCGACCTCCGCAGTGACTCGCCTTAAAAAAAAACGCACCGCGCACACATCCCCCCCCCATCCTCCTCCTACTTTGCACGTAGAGCTGTTAGAGCCAGCTGAACTGCGCGCACATGCACAGATGGTTTTTTAGCACGGACACAGGGAAATGGGAAACAGAGACACGCAAAAAAACAAAAACCCAGATACTTACCATATTTTTTGGACTATAAGACGCTCCTGACCATAAGACGCACCTAGGTTTAGAGGACAAAAACCAGAGGGGAAAATATATATACTAAACCTGGTGCATCCATGGTGGGCATCTTGTGGATTATGTCCCTTTTGTACCTCATGCCCCCTTGTACATCGTGTCTCCCTGTGTCCTCCTTGTGTCCACCTCTGTCCTCCTTGTGTCCTACTCCATGCCCCTTTATGTCCCCCTTGTGTCCTTATCTATGCCCCTTTGTACCCCATGCCCCTTTGTACCTCATATCTCCCTGTGTCGTCCCCCTTGTGTCCTCCTGTGTCCGCCTCTGTCCTCCTTGTATCCTCCTCTATGCCCCTTTTGTGTGGTCCCTATGCCCCTTTGTGTCCCCCTGTGTCCTCCGTTTGTCCTCGTGTCCTCCTCTGTATGGGCACAGTACAGAGAGTCCCCAACATTGCGGCGGGTTGGAGGTTTGTATTGGCAGGAGTTCACAAGTCAGGAACTCCCTGCATTTGGACTATAAGACGCAGTGACATTTTATTCCCCACTTTTGGGGGAGAAAAAGTGAGTCTTATAGTCCAAAAAATACAGTACCTATGGAGAGGGAAGGCCCACAGTCCGTCCTATAGAGCCTTCCTGCTCCTCTCACAGACCCCTCTTTCCAGCGCTATCACCCCCGCTAGCAGTAGCCAACCGATCGGTCGAATACTGCTCTGTGCTGCCGTGGGAAGCTTTAGAAGTCTTCGGGAACCCAAGTGCTCCCATAAGACGGGTGGCTCTCCATACTGCGCCTGCACTAGTGAGCTCTCTGGTGCACTTATGCATGTACAGTACAGAGCTGGCCATCTTCGGGAGCACTTGGGCTCCTGAAGATTTCCAAAGCTTCCCACGGCAGCACAGAGCAGTATTCGACGAAGCTTGCCTTTTTTTCTTTTCTTTATTGACATTAGCTTTAATATGAAGGAAAATAAACCAGGATAAAAAGGACCAGTGTGGTTTGAATTATAAAACAAAATTTTTTCTTATGAAATATTTATGGTATGCATGACTAGCGGTATGCCGGAGGCATTATTAGAGAGTGATGGGGCCGTGATAAGAGGTGTGGTGGGGGTGGGGCTTAAAGGATAGCAGAGCATCATGTGCATGACCTCATAATTACGCCATGCGCAGAGCGCTCCCTGCCGCGGTCGCACACTGTAGGACGCGCGCAGCCGGGCCAGCGCAGGCTCAGTGATGTCCGATTTCAGTGACCTGGAAGAGGCTGCCGGAGTGGCTTTAAGTATGAAAAGGGGGGGGGGGGGGCAGAGGAGAACGGGTGGAGCGGTGGCCATCAGGACAGCTCCCCATTCATGCCTGCTCCCCCTGTTACGCCTAATGCTTTGGGCTCTGGTATCCTTTTAGTGTCTCTCTTTTATATCTCAAAAAGTTGAGAGGCATGAAAAATATACTGTACATACTATGTAAAGTGCTGGGGAAGACGTCAGTGCTATATAAACATTAAATGATAATAATAATAATAAATGCTGCAGACACGTCTCTGGATAGGATGCTAATGGCTGGGTGAACAACTCCTCGATAAGTATTGCAGGCTGAAACTGTTGACAGTGTAAATCTGTCAGTCTCTCATTCTGATTTCCTCTGTATCTCTAGACCGCTGACACTATCTGCAGATCCCCCAGAACCCCCTGGGGAAGGCCCAGCATTTTCCTCTTGATCGCATGGAATGACTCACGATTCACCCTTTCCTCTTTTCCTCTCTCGCAATTATTATAAGCCTCAAATCACATTCATCTCAAAGCTGAACCCCCTTCTCCCCCCCCCACCATTCTCTCCAGTTGTGCTGGTCTGTCTCCCCTCCCCCACTGATATTGTCAGCTGCTGTCACTGGTCGAAGAAGGAATACTTGAGTTATTTAGAAAAATTTCACTACCCAAATGCGAGACATGGCAATAAACATAGCTGCCAACATTTCAAAGCATTCCCAGTGACACATTGCAGCTCAGCGGCTGTATCTGAGCTTGTTGCGCACGTTAATATCTCCGAGGACCACAGATCACTGTGTAATTGGCCAGTTCCGGTGACAGGTTTATGACATCGCAACTGAGATGGTTTTACTGCTTTCTGAATGCCATGCTGTTGAAAATATTAACCTAGAGGGTCACTCTTACCACTGCTGATATGGCTAAAACTTCCACTTTACTGAAACTCCAGGCGAACATGGACCACAAATATATCCTGTTGCCTATTCATTAAAACACAATTGTTGTGTGCTCATTAGTATATGTACAGTATATGCAGGGCCAGATTTCAGGAAAGGCCACAAAGACCCAGGCCTTGTGTAGCTGCAGTCTAATGGGGCCCCTGGATGTGAAATAAGGGTTGCTACATATGAAAGAGAAGGCTGCAAATAGGAAGTAACACATGAAAAAGGGAAGCTGATGGCCATGAAAAAAGGGGCTGCAGTACAAGGATGTTACACATGGAAGAGGGGGCAGCACATGGAATAGGAAGAGCACTGCTGCCCATGGAAGGACAACCCCAACATTACAAAATCTGTGAATTGTTTTCCTTTGCACACAGATTTGGGGGAGGGGTTAACATTGTACTGCCGAGGGTGCGTACACACATCCAATTCTGTAGTAAGAGGGCCAACAGAATTGGAATACTATGCTCCTCATGCTGAATGGAAGTGGTAAAATTGTCCAGTCATTGGCCAACTGAAATTAGATGTGGGTGTACATCCCTAACCAGTTCAGGACCATAGGCTTACACCCCCCTAGTGACCAGGCTGTTTTTTTACTAATTAGAGTTCTGCAGCTTTAAGTGCTCACTGCAGAGCTGTGCAAGTCAGCACACAAGTGATTACACCCCCCCCCCCCCTTTTCTGCCCACCAACAGAGATTTCTGTTGGTGGGCTGTGATCCCTGCTGGCATTTGTTTACTTGTTTATACATTTATTTGTGTTTTTTTAAAATTCAATTTACCTTTTTTCCCCCCTCCCTCCCCCCGCCAGCCAATCACAGCGATCGGCTCTCATAGACATCAGCCTACGAGAGCCAATCGCTCTCTGAGCCTCCCAGGGGGACAGCCGAGTGTCACGGCTGTCCCCAGTACAGCGCTGCCATAGATCGCAGCGATGTACAATGTAAATAGACATCAAAATTGGCTCAATGGGCTGCCTGTCAAATTTCCTGTAACGTGACAGGCAGCCTACTGGGCCAATCAAAGTGCGGGATAATGTCCTTTAAATTGATTGGGCTTAAGGGTAGGATGAGTGGAGCTCTCGTCATTGCCCACTAGCAGGCATAAGTTAATAGCGCTCGCTATACTACTCTGATAAGGCATGTTAACTTGGATAAGGCGTGTTAACTCTCATAAGGCATGCTATTTGTCTTAGTGAATCAAGCCCTTAGTGTGGGAATTCGGTTAAGGCACGAGGGAGTGTTCACGTGAGAATGGGTGCCAGTTAGTGCATTGTAAAATACTGGTAATTTAAATTACCAATATTTCACTACTAGAGGCACCACCCGGCATCCAACTGAAGCAGTGCCACCGCAAAGAATACTTTTCCCCGCTTCCTCAGATTAAAATACTGGTGGATGTAGGAAGAACGCCATGGACTCTTCGCACGAAACGTGATTAAAATTTTCTTTACATTTTTTTTACCCAGAGAGAGACTATCAACACTATAAAAGAAGACCTGTGATATTTTGCGTGAACACGGAATTCTCCACATTCGTTACTGTGGCCACCTTTCCACCAACCCAGTTTTGTAAATAGCATTTTTGTTATTCATGTTATCCCACTGATTTAAATAGTACACTATATTGTCACTCCTGATAATCTCTTTCTGTTCTTTTCCTTCTGGTTCCTGGAGTCCACCTGCTGAAGTTCATCCACCGGATATACCCAATGTCTCCCACCAAATAGCAGACTATGGGGTTTATTCACTAAGCCTATGGATTTAAAAAAAATCAGGGATAGGCTTGAAGGAATAATCATATTCTCCATTGATCTCCATCCCACATGTTTTTGTGTAAACAATGTGATAGACACCCTAACGCCACTATTCAATGGATTAGTGTAAGCCAGGGATGTCAAACCGGTCCTTCAAGGGCAGAGGTCCTCACACATTTTTGATACAGCTCAAATTAATTGATGGGTCTGAATCAGGAAAGGTGTGGTCCATCAGGTAGAGCACATTCCTCTCTTTCTCAGTCCATCTTAAACACTGGCATGGATCTGGCCCTCCAGGTCTTGAGTTCGACACCTGTGGTGTAAGCTCATGTTAAAGGATGCTATTATCAGTAATGCAGCAGACTGCAGACCACCAGTGGTAAAAGCGCAGCATTACATACTGCCCATATGCAATTAACTTTTTATCCTGAGGTTTCTTCTAGGTGATATTTTCACACATTGTCAATAAAAGGCCTTTTAAAGCCACCAGCACACAAAAAATACTTTTGATAGTACCTTTTCACCTACTTTTTTATTGTTTTTAAATTACAAAACATTATTTTAAAAAGAAGTTGAAAATGATCTCCTTGGAGAAAACTCAAGTGAAAAAATGAATTGCATATGGGCCAGAGTATGCAGAACAGCAAGAACCAGCAACACAAAATTCCAGATTGAAGGGATAGTAGGGATAAAACAACAAGTCCATCAGAAATGTTCTTGTGAAGTCTAGTTGTGCCCTGATGACAAATTAAATCACAGGGCTATTTCCTCCACCCCTACTTGTCTTACAGGTCCCCTGGAACATTCTCGGCTCATACTCACTGTGGGATCCACCTGCTGCGGTGGCACTGAACCGGTTGGTGGCACTGCGGTGACTGGTGACATTTTTCTGTGGCTGGAACATGATGATGTGAATTTTTGGTGTGAAGAGACATCCCAGGACCACTGAGCCACTGAGACTGACCGAGACACACAGCGTGGTGGTCTGAACCTGAATGGAAGAACGAGAAAGAAAATAAATTAGAAGATGAGATATAGACCCCAGCTGTCTCCCTGAGTCTCTCTACTCTATAACTGTCTCTCTCATATTTATGTATCTGTCCAAAGATCTATATAAATAAATGGTCTGTTAAACTGCCACAAGTTTTCTTATGATTCTAAGCAAACAATGTCACCTTAGTTTACTTATCCAGAACTGCGTCCTCTTCCACATCTGACGAGGGGCACACTGTCATCTTGTACTCACTTTACTGATCCTACACTGCTACCTCCTCCACTACCTGACAAGGGGCACACCATCACTATACTGTATCTACAGCTTACTGCTCCAGCACAGCCTTCTTCTTCGCTATTTTGCAGGATACACTCTGTCACAGTGTATACAACTTACTGCTCCAACACTGCTTCCTCCTCAACTATCTGGCAAGGGGCACACTGTCACCATATACAGAGTTTACTGATCCAGAACAGCTTCCTCCTGCAATATCTGACAAGACACACATTGTCACCACATGCAGAGTTTGACTGATCCAAAACCGCTTCCTCCTCCACTAACTGACAAGGTGCACACTGCCACCTTTTTTTTACAGCTTACTGGTCCAGCTCCTCCACTATTTAAAGAAAGTTAAAAAAACGATTTAATATCTGTAACAATCGATTGAGAGGCAGCTGCGGTGAACAGCGCTACCACCGCAGCTGCCTCCAGCTCCCTGCCTAGCAATCTATCCGTGTCTCGGGCGTCTAGCACGCCGAGGACGGGTCTGTCAGCCGCACATAGGTTCACATTGTCGCGTGCGCGCGCGCACAGACAGGACCTTTATGCGGGGAGGAGGCGCGTCAGCTGACCGGCCGGTCATGTGACGTCAGAGAAGACGCTCGCCGCTCCTCATTGGCTGATAGGAGGGGGCGTGCCGGAGAGGTCTCCTCTGCTTCATAAGCCTAGCTGAATCACTCGCACGTTGTCTGCTGTTGCGAATACTTCGTGTTAGCACTCAGACCTTTGATAGCTTAATTATCTAACTTGAAAGACTGTATATTATCTGTGTATGACTCTGGCTCGTTCTGACTACTCTTCCGCTCAGTGATTCTGTACTTTTGCCCATCTGATCTTGCTGCCGACTCTGCCTGTTTAACCTTCTTGTCTTTGCCTTCCGATTTTGTACTGCATCTGTCTGTCTGTTGCCAAATCGATTAGTCTGACCACTCTACTCTCACCAGAGGGCCATTGACTCTGGTGAGGGGCTCTGTACTGTTAGTGCCCTCCAGCTCCTCTGGTGAGGTATAGCTGAACCTATCAGTATTACTGTTGCACCAATCACTATACTGTGCTATTAGCTATCATTTTAGTTGCCTGCTATACTTGCATTATTGGTGATTCTGCAGATCACCACATAATCAGGTATAGTGTCTGGATTATTGGTGATACTGCAGATCACTTAATAACCAGACAACTGTTATTGCTGACACCAATCGTTACAATATCTCTCTAGTTTCTTTAGCTATTGTTCACACACCATGTTGCTCTATAATTCAAGTGAATAAACTCATGTGCATGTTACATGTAACACAGGACCCTTGTGTGGTGTGTGTTGCCAGTTTTTCCCTCTCTTTATTCTTACCCTGTAGTCACTGGAGGTCACATAGAAGATGGGCAGAAATGCCAGCCAGATGATACAAGTAGTGTACATTGTGAAGCCAATGAATTTGGCCTCATTGAAGTTCTCTGGACACTTTCGTGTTTTAAACGCATACAGCGTGCAGAGTAGGACCAGAAGCACATTATACGACAGTGACACCAGCATACTCCCGTCCCCACTGCTACACTTCAGGGTCACCACATATCTCTTATCCGGAGCAGTGTCCTTACGAGTCCCAGCTGGCTCCACAAGCAACCAGACCAATACCACTAGGAACTGGAAGGAGATAAGAACCAGACAGATGCCTACTTGAGAAGCTGGGCTTATGAACCGCGGCCTTTGGACACCATCACGGGCACCACTGAAAATTCTGGCAATTCGATTGGTCTTTGTGAGCAGGGCTGAATAACAAATTGCGAAGGATGTGCCAAGGCCGAGACGTCTAAGGGTGCAGACACTGGTGGAGGGCTTAGCAATGAATATAAAGGTCATTGCGTAGCAAAGGAGCACACCGCTCAACAGTATGTAGCACAGTTCACGTCCAGATGCCTTCACAATTGGGGTGTTATTATTCTGGATGAATATCCAAAACACAAAGAGGGTGGAAATCAGTCCCAAGCAAGACAGGCAGACTGGGCCAAGTGCCCAGGCGTCACTCCAGCGAATGTACTCCTGAGGCAACTCAAAACAGTCCTTTAAGTCCTCATTGGGCCAGTAGCCAAGGCCACAATCCTTGCAGGTGAATTCATCCAGCAGGTACTCATGGGGTTGACACGGGATACAGATCCAGCAGCACACATCTCCTGGCTGCATGCTCTTTACCTCGTTCTTCTTGCAGGGGTCACTGCACTGGGAAACAGGCACAGAGCTGGCCCAGGGGATCAAGGTTGTGTTGAGTGTCAGCTCTTCAGCCCAATAGCCAACCTTCTTGTAGTGGTAGCGCCCATCTGTGTTCTGGAAATTGAAGATATTGTAGCGGCCAATTCCATCTCCAAACTTATCAAATCGCACAGTGCTGTAAGTGTCTGGAGGAGGGAATGGAGCTGGGGAGAGAAAAGAGGTTGTTATTAATCAAGATAACACATCTGTGGTACTTAAAGTGAACCTGAAGTGAAAATACATTTATGAGATAAGGAATTGTATTTGTAGTATGGAATATAAATAGAACATTAGTAGTATAGACAAGAGTCGTTTTTATTGTTACAATTTTATTTTTAAGATTGCATCAGACTGTCACTGCTACTAGGGATTATTATTACTATTATTATTTATTGTATTTATAAAGCGCCAACATATTACGCAGCACTGGACATTAATTTAAGTTACAGACAGTATTTAGGGGTGACAAACAGCAATATGACAATACAGGAATACAAGAAAGACCAGATCATGCAGCACAGTAGGAGTACCAGGTAATGCTTAGTCAGTCACTGGATGGGAGAATGGAGATTAGGCAAGTTAGGTTCACTCAAATGCATAGCATTGGTGCACAGTAATGGAGGTGCATGATCAGGTAGGGCACAAAAGGAGGAGGACCTTGCCCAAAGGCTTACAATCTAGAGGAAGAG
Source organism: Hyperolius riggenbachi (assembly GCF_040937935.1). Classification (NCBI taxonomy): domain Eukaryota; kingdom Metazoa; phylum Chordata; class Amphibia; order Anura; family Hyperoliidae; genus Hyperolius; species Hyperolius riggenbachi. The sequence goes on along the minus strand of NC_090654.1, from coordinate 71,511,226 downwards.
GTAGGGACACGAGAGGTAGGGGACCAGAGTTCAGCTGTGGGTTTAGAGCAATTGTGAGGGGTGGTAGGCCAGAGTGAAAAGATGAGTTTTGAGGGCCTTCTTGAAGGTGTTGAAGGAGGGGGCTGCCCTAATGGGTGGAGGTAGGGAGTTCCATAGTGTTGGAGCGCCTCTTGAGAAATCTTGGAGGCGTGCATGTGACTGGGTGATGCGGGGGACGGTCAGGCGAAGTTCATTGGAGGAGAGGAGTGAGTGGCTTGGTGTGTATCTCTGAGTAAGATCAGAAATGTAGGTTGGACAGGTTTTGTGGACGTATTTGTAGGTCAGACACAAAATCTTGAATCTGATTCTGGACTGGATAGGAAGCCAGTGGAGGGATTCACGGAAGGGAGCCGCCCTGGTGGAGCGATGGGAGGAGTGGATAATTCTGGCTGCCGCATTCATGATGGACTGCAGTGGGGCTATTCGGGTCATAGGGAGACTAGACAGAAGGGCATTGCAGTAGTCAAGGCGGGAAATTATGAGGGCATGGATGAGGAGTTTGGTGGTGGCAGAGGTCAGGAAAGGGCGAATCTTACAGATGTTACGAAGGTGGAAGTTGCAGGACCTTGTGAAGTTTTGGATGTGGGGAGTAAAGGAGAGTGCGGAGTCCAGGGTGACACCCAGACAGCGGGCTTGAGAGGTAGGGCGAATGGTAGTGTGGTTAACAGTGACCTGCACATCTGGGAGGTCCAGGGATGATCGGAAAGTGCAATTTCCGATTCCGCGGAATTCTGTCAGCGCTAAATTCCATAACCGTTACATTCCGTCGGAATTTTGCGGAATTTTGTTCCGGCGGTAACATTTCAGTAATCTCAATTGAAACCTTGTTTTTGATAAATGGTAGGCCATGGGACCTAGTGGCTGTTCCACCAGTTATTTTTTTTTTTTTTTGCAGCAGGAGTTGTCGCGTAACCCATGGGACCTAGAGGTGGTTCCACGGTGGTCATTATAAGTGTGGTTTGGAGCAGCAGGAGTTGTCGCGTAAGCCATGGGACCTGGAGGTGGTTCCACTGCGGTCATTATAAGTATGGTGTGGAGCAGCAGGAGTTGTTGCGTAAGCCATGGGACCTAAAGGTGGTTCCACGGCGGTCATTATAAGTTTGGTTTGGAGCAGCAATAGTTGTCACGTAGGTTTTAGGACCTAGAGGTGGTTCCACGGCGGTCATTATAAGTTTGGTTTGGAGCAGCAGTAGTTGTCACGTAGGTTTTGGGACCTAGAGGTGGTTCCACGGTGGTCATTATAATTTTCGGTTTGGAGCAGCAGGAGTTGTTGCGTAAGCCATGGGACCTAGAGGAGGTTCCACGACGGTCATTATAAGTTTGGTTTGGAGCAGCAGGAGTTGTCGAGTAGGCTATGGGACCTAGAGGTGGTTCCATGGCGGTCATTATAACTTCGGTTTGGAGCAGCAGGAGTTGTCGCGTAAGCCATGGGACCTAGAGGTGGTTCCATGGCGGTCATTATAACTTCGGTTTGGAGCAGCAGGAGTTGTCGCGTAGGCTATAGGACCTAGAGGTGGTTCCACGGTGGTCATTATAATTTCGTTTTGGAGCAGCAGGAGTTGTCGCGTAAGCCATGGGACCTAGAGAAGTTTCCACGGCGGTCATTATAAGTTTGGTTTGGAGACGCAGTTGTCGCGTAAGCCATGGAACCTATACAAAATGGGTGGGATAGCTAGGGAGCTAGTTGGTAACGTAGGATTGTTTGGTTTTCATGCAGAAATCCTGTTGGTTGGTTTTTGTTAAGCCTCTGATTGGTGCAGAAATTCCGATTTTCATGCAGAAATCTTGTTGTTTTCACTTTAAACTTCTTCTAGGGTCTTCCTTGTGATTGGCTTAAAAAAATCTGCATTCCGATGGAATTTTTTTAGGACTTTGTCCCTCTTTCTATATAAATATCTATATTTATCTACAAAAAATGTGTTTGATTGACTCTAAACTTTATTCCCATCCTTTAAATTGATATATCACTCATTTTAACCTCTTGAGGACCGCAGTGCTAAACCCCCTAGTGACCAGGCCATTTTTAGTAAAATAGGCCAAGCTGCAGGGCCGCACAACACAGCACACAAGTGATTTCCCCCCCCCCTTTCCTCCCCACCAACAGAGCTTTCTGTTGGTGGGGTCTGATCGCTCCCCCCATTTTTTTTTTATATAAATATTTTTATTATTGTTTTTCTAATAAAAACTACTGTTTCTTTAAATATTTTCCCTCCCTCCCCACAGCCAGCCAATCATAGCGATCGGCTGTCATAGGCTTCCTTAAAATGTTAAAATGTTACTATGAAGGAAAATGAACCAGGATAGAAAGGACCAGTGTGGTTTAAATTATAAAACAACATATTTTTCTTATGAAATTTTCATGGTATGCGTGACTAAGGGTGTGATGGGGGCGTGATCGTGGGTGTGTCAGGGGTGTGGCCTAAGTGTCCCTCTTTCTCATCTCAAACAGTTGGGAGGAATGATACATCACTCAATGTATGGCCAGATCCACCATTAGAGAGAACCCTTTGATCAAATCTAATCAGAGAGGGATATATTGCCTGCTAACACACTGCCCAGAGATTTGCAATTATAGATTTTAGAAATCTATTGCAAATTGTCCTGTGACATCACACATGCGCCAGTGTCACATGGTACCTGCACCTATGGTGGTGGCGGACACTGGAGGAGGACAGGAGTCATGCTGGTGGATAGGTGAGACTTTAAAACACTGCACACAAGCAAGAGGAAGGGGAGGGGGGGCACTTTACACCAGATGGAGGATTTATTAATTGTCCTGATATCGAACACATGTTACTGCCTTGCAACCGAGATTTTCCAGCATTCCTAATTGATACATTCAACCGATTTTGGCTCGAAGTCGATAGAGAAAACAATCAGGTGGACATGTTGCAGCACAGATTCTCTTCCTATTTGATAAAATTATTGAATTGGATGGTCGATCTAGACATAATATTGAGTGATCAAAGCGAAAAGAGGCGCCCAGATGAACAGTATATAAAATTGGATTAAAATCACTAAAACATAAAGATGAGGTGGCTTACCTCAATGAAGATAGTCACAAATATCAAAAAGATTTATTGAGCACAGGCAACGCATTTCACGGGTCGCAGCCCATTTCCTCAGGCCAATAAAAGTGCCAAAAATAAGATCAGTCAAAAGCATTGAGCGCCTTTCTTTTTCTCGCATCTCTCTTTTTCCCCTGCAGGGTATCCAGGTACCCCATTTTTTTCCATTGAGTGATGTATGGCCACCTCTAGTCTGTCTCTTTGGCTGATATTCTGATATCACTATCTTTGGGTCATAGGAGCACTGATTGAAAGTAAACCTGGGGTGAAAATAAACTGATGGGATAAACAACCTTAGAGGTCCTATTCCTAAATAGGACTTTCCTGGAATCTCATAGTATTATTTTTCTTAAAGGTTAAAAATCTAGGTTTCAAATTTGTACTGTCTCAGCAGTTTTTGAATGTGTATTCAGCTCCCGTACAGATAAACCTTGAACTACTCAATGTTTTGCCTGTTCCCTGCTCATAGAAGTGTTCTTCTCAGCCACACAGGAGTTTTATGACTTCAAATTGGTTACCTGTGAGCGTTACATGCCAATTGTAGAAAGTGTCATTTAGTGCCTGATGCATGAAGCAATGGAAAATTGCCATGTGGAGACAGCAGCAGGGAAGCAGCGTGCGTTACCCTATTAGTGCAATGTGCATTACCGTGATTACGCACGCATTATTAGTACCGTTGTTTACTTGCAGCCTACCATATGTTACCATAGTAAATATACATAGCTCCCAACCAGGGCCGTATCTCTTAAGAGGCACCCGTGGGCCGGTGCCATGGGCGGCCCCTCAGGGGGGGGCGGCCTCCTATATGGTGTGTTATTTAATGTATTTAAAATTTTTCCTCTGGTCCTCTGGAGTGGACCTCTGGATTATTATTTTTTTTTTAAGGGAGGGGGGGGGGGGGGTTGGGGGCGAGTCTGGTCCAGCCCAGGGTAGCTGCAGCTGGCACCTGCCCTCCCCATCCATGCCTGGCAGTGGTTTAGTCCCGACCTCCTCTTCAGCGGGGCTGAGCCTGTGAGTGTGTGACAGAGCAAACCACTGGCCAATGAACTGCAGGCGGGCAGGGTCGGAAGTGCGACCTGAAGCTGCATAATTCATTTCCTGACAGCTTAGCAGGCAGCTCCTCTAAAATGACTCTGCAAGGGTCCCTGTCTTGCCTGATGTCTGCAGCTTTTCTGCGCAGCGTCAGGTTTTCTCCCTCAATCCCAGCCTCCTGCCTCATCAAGCTCAAGGGGAGAGGGACACTGGCTGCACAAACATCACGGGCACTCTCCATGGTAAGACGACACCTCCTCTCAACTTAATTTGCCTTATCTGCCTGTCACATGTCAGCCCTGATCACACAGTCCAGCATCTCTCTGTCTCTAGTGTGTAACCCTTTCACTGCTGGTGTAAGCTGATTTAGCTAGCTGCAGCACTGATACTACTACCTAAACTGGGGACACCTATATACCTACTATCTAACTAACTGGGGACACCTATATACCTACTATCTAACTGGGGACACCTATATACCTATTACCTAAACTGGGGACACCTATATACCTACTATCTAACTGGGGACACCTATATACCTAGCTACTATCTAACTGGGGACACCTATATACCTACTATCTAACTGGGGACACCTATATACCTACTATCTAACTGGGGACTGCTATATACCTACTATCTAACTGTGGACTGCTATATACCTACTATCTAACTGGGGACACCTATATACCTACTACCTATACCTAAACTGGGGACACCTATATACCTACTGTCTAACTGGGGACACCTATATACCTACTACCTAAACTGGAGACACCTATATACCTACTATCTAACTGGGGACGCCTATATACCTAGCTACTATCTAACTGGGGACACCTATATACCTACTACCTATACCTAAACTGGGGACACCTAAATACCTACTGTCTAACTGGGGACACCTAAATACCTACTGTCTAACTGGGGACACCTATATACCTACTGTCTAACTGGGGACACCTATATACCTACTGTCTAACTGGGGACACCTATATACCTACTGTCTAACTGGGGACACCTATATACCTACTGTCTAACTGGGGACACCTATATACCTACTGTCTAACTGGGGACACCTATATACCTACTGTCTAACTGGGGACACCTATATACCTACCTACTATCTAACTGGGGACACCTATATACCTACCTACTATCTAACTGGGGACACCTATATACCTACCTACTATCTAACTGGGGACACCTATATACCTACCTACTATCTAACTGGGGACACCTATATACCTACCTACTATCTAACTGGGGACACCTATATACCTACCTACTATCTAACTGGGGACACCTATATACCTACCTACTATCTAACTGGGGACACCTATATACCTACTATCTAACTGGGGACACCTATATACCTACTATCTAACTGGGGACACCTATATACCTACTACCTAAACTGGGGACACCTATATACCTACCTACTATCTAACTGGGGACACCTATGTACCTACTATCTAACTGGGGACACCTATGTACCTACTGTCTAACTGGGGACACCTATGTACCTACTGTCTAACTGGGGACACCTATGTACCTACTGTCTAACTGGGGACACCTATGTACCTACTGTCTAACTGGGGACACCTATGTACCTACTGTCTAACTGGGGACACCTATGTACCTACTGTCTAACTGGGGACACCTATGTACCTACTGTCTAACTGGGGACACCTATGTACCTACTATCTAACTGGGGACACCTATATACCTAGCTACTATCTAACTGGGGACACCTATAAACCTACTACCTAAACTGGGGACATTTTCTGCTGAAAAACTGCCCACGTTGTGATTATTCTCTGCTGAAATGTTGCACTCATTGGGATTATTCGCTACTGAAATGTTGCCCTCACTGCGATTATTCTCTGGTGAAATGTTGCCCTCACTGCGATTATTCTCTGGTGAAATGTTGCCCTCATTGCGATTATTCTCTGGTGAAATGTTGCCCTCATTGCGATTATTCTCTGGTGAAATGTTGCCCTCATTGCGATTATTCTCTGGTGAAATGTTGCCCTCATTGCGATTATTCTCTGGTGAAATGTTGCCCTCATTGCGATTATTCTCTGGTGAAATGTTGCCCTCATTGCGATTATTCTCTGGTGAAATGTTGCCCTCATTGCGATTATTCTCTGCTGAAATGTTGCCCTCATTGCGATTATTCTCTGCTGAAATGTTGCCCTCATTGCGATTATTCTCTGGTGAAATGTTGCCCTCATTGCGGTTATTCTCTGCTGAAATGTTGCCCACATTGCGATTATTTTATGGTGAAACATTGCCGCATTACGATTATTTTATAGTGAAACGCTGCCCCATTACGATTATTTGGCACCTATGGGGGGGACCCCATCCAAATTTTTGCAAGGGGGCCCAGCAGGGGCGTAACTAGAAGTCACTGGGCCCCCCTGCGAAACTTTGGATGGGGCCCCCCTACCCCCTTCACTTTCTGCACAGGTAACCGGAGAACCAATGTTAATCAATTGGCTAGTGCACACTTGAATGTGTTTTCCCCATGCAGATCAGAACAGACCGCAGCAAACCACTGCACGCATTTTCTCGATCAATTACATTAGCTCCTGTGATAAAAATTGCATGTTTTCACACATACAGACACACATGGTGTGCAGAAAACACGTACAGAAAACGGACATACAGTGTGCTCCCAGCCTCAGCTTATTACACTCACGCTGTCCATCTCTGATGGAGCAGAACTGGCTCTGCAGACTCCTCCAGCATCACTACAGTACAGAACACTTGGGGAGGGGTAGAGGTTGGTGGCTGGGCGCTGTACACAAGAGCCTGCCATATACTGAATAGGGACTGTCTACAAATCCTTGTACGATTCTTTATCAGTATCTGAGCAGATGCAGTCATTAGAACAATTCCCTGGCTACCTATACTGCGGCCACCTATTTCTGGCTACACCTATCCCTGGCTACCTATACTGCAGCCACCTATTTCTGGCTACACCTATCCCTGGCTACCTGTACTGCGGCCACCTATTTCTGGCTAAACCTATCCCTGGCTACCTATACTGTGGCAACCTACTACTGGCTACACCTATCCCTGGCTACCTATACTGCGGCCACCTACTACTGGCTACACCTATCCCTGGCTACCTATACAGCGGCCACCTACTACTGGCTACACCTATCCCTGGCTACCTATGCTGCAGCCACCTACTACTGGCTACACCCATCCCTGGCTACCTATGCTGCAGCCACCTACTACTGGCTACACCTATCCCTGGCTACCTATACTATGGCCACCTACTACTGGCTACATCTATCCCTGGCTACCTATACAGCGGCCACCTACTACTGGCTACACCTATCCCTGGCTACCTATACTGCGGCCACCTACTACTGGCTACACCTATCCCTGGCTACCTATACAGCGGCCACCTACTACTGGCTACACCTATCCCTGGCTACCTATGCTGCAGCCACCTACTACTGGCTACACCCATCCCTGGCTACCTATGCTGCAGCCACCTACTACTGGCTACACCTATCCCTGGCTACCTATACTATGGCCACCTACTACTGGCTACATCTATCCCTGGCTACCTATACAGCGGCCACCTACTACTGGCTACACCTATCCCTGGCTACCTATACTGCGGCCACCTACTACTGGCTACACCTATCCCTGGCTACCTATACAGCGGCCACCTACTACTGGCTACACCTATCCCTGGCTACCTATGCTGCAGCCACCTACTACTGGCTACACCCATCCCTGGCTACCTATGCTGCAGCCACCTACTACTGGCTACACCTATCCCTGGCTACCTATACTATGGCCACCTACTACTGGCTACATCTATCCCTGGCTACCTATACAGCGGCCACCTATTTCTGGCTACACCTATCCCTGGCTACCTATACTGCGACCACCTACTACTGGCTTCATCTATCCCTGGCTACCTATACAGCGGCCACCTATTTCTGGCCACACCTATCCCTGGCTACCTATACAGCGGCCACCAACTACTGGCTACATCTATTCCTGGCTACCTATACAGCGGCCACCAACTACTGGCTACACCTATCCCTGGCTACCTATACAGCGGCCACCTATTTCTGGCTACACCTATCCCTGGCTACCTATACTGCGACCACCTACTACTGGCTTCATCTATCCCTGGCTACCTATACAGCGGCCACCTATTTCTGGCCACACCTATCCCTGGCTACCTATACAGCGGCCACCAACTACTGGCTACATCTATTCCTGGCTACCTATACAGCGGCCACCAACTACTGGCTACATCTATTCCTGGCTACCTATACAGCGGCCACCTATTTCTGGCCACACTTATCCCTGGCTTCACCTATCCCTAGCTACCTATGCTGCGACCACCTATTACTAGCTACACCTATCACGCCATCAGGACTTTTGCAGGAATAGGGTGAGCCTTTTTACAGTTCCCGAGGGAGTGGGGCACCCCACACTGGGGTGGAGGGGCACAAAATGTAATGGAAGGAGGTGGGGCCCTGGTCCAAAAAATTGCATAATACCGTATACCGTCATACTGTGGTATTTTTTTTGACGGTTATCATACCGTGGAATTTCATACCGTTGCAACCCTAGTCACTTTACTCATACCCGGGGAGAAAACATGGCCTTTGACTTTGGGCTGCACTCTTACTAGGAAGTTTTAATTGGTCACACCCACTGTATGTTATGGACACGCCCACTGTATTATGTGGCCACGCCCATTTTTCGTCGCGGCACGCTCCGCGTGCCGCCAACGCCCTCGGGGGGGGGGGGGGGGGGGGGGGGGGCGCCATAGGTTTGGGGTGCCTAGGGGAGCCCAAACCCTAAATACAGCCCTGCTCCCAACTGTTCCTCTTTTGGAGGGACAGTCCCTCTTTTGGAGCCCTGTTCCTCTGTCCCTCTTTCCTCCTCATTTGTCCCTTTTTCAGGACTTTGTCCCTCTTTCTATGTAAATATATATATTTCTCTAATTATATATATTTCTCTAAAATGTGTTTGATTGGCTCTAAACATTATTCCCATCCTTTAAATTTATATATTACTAATTTTAAAATGTTAATATGAAGGAAAATGAACCAGGATAGAAAGGACGAGTGTGGTGTGAATTGTAAAACAATTATTTTACTTATGAAATCCTTATGGTATGCGTGACAAGGGGTGTGATGGGGGCGTGATCAGGGTTGTGGCAGGGACGTGGCTTAAGTGTCCCTCTTTCTCATCTCACAAAGTTGGGGGCTATGATTATAACAGTATTTATAGTGAATACACTTCACCATATCTTATATAAGTAATGCAAGACTGATACATTTGGAAGGACTATTTTTAAGGTTTCAGCAAGATATTTTGGGGAATTTGTATGCTGTATGTTGCTTCTCTTACTTTGAGAGCTGGGTCTGAGTCACTGTGAGATTATTTATATTTGCTAAGCGCAGCTGTTAGGAAACATTCATGAGAAGCCAGACTAGTGGAATGGGGATAGAAAAGATGTTTCTAGTGATCGTTCAAAGTAGATTGCCACAAAGAGAAATGGGTACATGAGAATTGTAGAAAATGCAAAAACCATGGATCCTGGTCCTGTGGGTATGCAGAGCGGCAGCGGAGCGTTATCTACAACCTGTGGTGATACAGGTCCTCTTCACTCCACTACAGCGTAAAAGTGCCCTGCAGCCAGCCAATCACTATGCAGCTTTTATCCCTGACAGGTAAGAGGGTATACAGTAATTCTTCGCTGGCCTTCTGCATACCCACAGGACTAGGCCCCCCAAGCTCCCAGGCCCCTCTGGTTTGGCAGGGGTTGTGGGGACGATTGTTATGGCTATGGCTGCCCAGCAAAAATGTCATGGGGCCCCCTTCCTTCTTAGGTCTCGCCTCATCCGAACAGCATGACACATTTGACCATCATAGTCCCCTTCACCCCCCATCCTCGAGAAATGCACAAGTGTGGCCACCAAAACTCCCCCTTCATACCCCACATAGCCCCCACCATAAACAGTATGGGCTGTATAAACCTTCCTCTCCCCCCACCATAACAAATGTGGGCTTCTTAACCTTCCACTCAATAACATGCATGGCCAGTATACCCCCCCCCCCCCCCATCCCCCATGGCAAGGGTGGAGACTATACTACCTCATCTTTTTTTAAGACATGTGGCCAGTATAGTTCCCCTTCCCCTCCTCTCATACATATGTGACCAGTATGTGATCCCCACCTCCCATATAAGTATAGCCATTACAAAAGATCACCTCCCTTCCAAACAACTGATCTCCCCAGACAAACCCTTCACTTTTTGCAGAGTAGCGCAGTGGAGCAGTGTAAAACTTACCTGCTTCCAGCATCCAGCAGTCCTCCCTCCTGTATGAGCTGTGCGCTCTGCAGCATAACTCTGCTCTGTATGGCTCCTGAAGCACATGATATATCACATGACATACAGGCTCACGGGGGCCATTGTTATGCCACTGGCCAAATCTACTATCTTGCCTAAGCCCATTTCACACTTAATATGATCTGATATAACCGAAGTAAGTAAGTAAGCTTGGCAAATCCTAACCACACAATGGTGGATCACTTTTAATATCCACACTGGAAATAATTGGGGATCTCTAGAGATGCTCTAGTAAATCAGATCCTGTAAAAAAAACCCATAAATTTAACAATAATAAAAATACTCTGTGCTTACGCAATTAATTCCTAATTATCAAGGACCAGAACTTTTCAAATATAAAATATTGGGCTTGATGCAAGAAACACCAGTAAATTTGTTGTATTCAGGCATTGCATGGCAATTTTACCAGTCAGTGGAGTAGCGAGCATTACGCAATTAACACACCAACTGTTACCAGGGTAGGCCTAGGGCAGTGATGGCTAACCTTTCAGAGGCCGAGTGCCCAAACTGCGACCTAACATTGACTTTTTTATCTCCGAGTGCCACTGTGGGGGGGGGGGGGGGGGGGGGGGGGGGGGGGTGTCGCCGCGCCAAAAAATGGGCGTGGCCATGATATTGTATGGGCGGAGCTAACATAATGATGTAACAGCGAGGCATAAGAAAGCAGTGTTTCCGCCATGATGTGGTGAAACGAGGATTCATGGGTGTGCAGAAACTGTATGATGCTATTTATACCCGCCGTAACCCCAAAGCAGCAAATATAGCCAACTATGACCATTAGGGGCTCATTCACACTATTTGCTGCACTGTTAGTTTTGACGCAACGCACATAATGTAAGATTCATATGGTAACATGAAAGTCAATAGACTTCCATGTTACCATTCACACTACAGGTGTGCGTTCCCATGCGTTACGTTGTAACGCATCTGGGAACATTTTAACGCACAACGCATACGTTTCCCCAATGGGTACAGCTGCCGACATCCACGCTTTAGCGCACCACAACGTGCATTCCGTGCGATCACTGTGCGTTGGCAGCGCATGCATGAAATCGCATTCGTGCATACGTTCTGTAGTGTGAATGAGCCCTTAATAATAAATGCAGCAAGTTACCCCAGACACCAGAAAATAAACGCAATGTGTGCAGAAAATAATGCAATGTGGGCCACATTGCCCCAGAAAACAAACATAGTGGGCCACATTGCACCAGAAAATAAACGCAGCAGGCAGCATTTCACCAGAAAACAAACGCAGTGGGCCACATTTCACCAGAAAACAAACGCAGCGGGCAGCATTTCACTAGAAAACAAATGCAGTGGGCCACATTTCACCAGAAAAACGCAGTGGGCCACATTTCACCAGAAAATAAACGCAGCAGGCAGCATTTCACCAGAAAACAAACGCAGCAGGCAGCATTTCACCAGAAAACAAACGCAGCAGGCAGCATTTCACCAGAAAACAAACGCAGTGGGCCACATTTCACCAGAAAACAAACGCAGTGGGCCACATTTCACCAGAAAACAAACGCAGTGGGCCACATTTCACCAGAAAAACGCAGTGGGCCACATTTCACCAGAAAACAAACGCAGTGGGCAGCATGTCACAGGACATAAACACAGTGTGACAAAACATTTTACCAGAAAATAACACAGTGGGCCGCATTTTACCTGAAAAAAAAAAGTAATGTACTCACCTGACAGAAGTCTTCTCTCTCGGCTGGGCTCTGGCGCGCATCTCCCCAGGACGTTCCTCCTGCAGTCTCCCGCACTGCCGCTGACAGGCAGAGTGCAGGGCTACGGGAAGATGGCGCCCGAAGCCCTGTACTGGAGACCAGTGCTGGGCGTAATGGAAAAAGCTACGCTTACGGATCATTACGCGTAATTTTACGCTATTACGCATTACGGAATTACGCTTACGGCGTAGACATTGAATTACGGTACATGTCTGTAATTACGCATAGCCCTTACGCAATTACGCGTAAGAATACCGTAATTCAGGTTGTTACGTTATAGGCTTACGCGTAAAATTCTACTAGCAATTAATGCGTAAGGTCATGCTGCCAAGCGGAAAAGTTGACGCATGGATCAATGTTAGGTAGCCGCCGACTTTAAGTGTTAATAGCAAAGCCCCCTTAAGTGCTAAGAGCCTCAAATTTATTAAATATATATAAAGGAGATATAAAATATATTAAGGAGATCAGAAGGAATAAGAGGAAAAAAATTTTTTTCAAAAAGACCTTATAGTTTTTGAGAAAATCGATGTTAAAGTTTCAAAGGAAAAATTTATACATTTTAAAAACCTGCCGACTTTAACGGTTAATAGCAAAGCCTGCTTAAAATTTAGGAACACCAAATTCACAGGATATATTAAGGGGATCAGTGGGAATAAGAGGAAAAAAATGTTTTTCAAAAAGACCTTATAGTTTTTGAGAAAATCGATTTTTAAGTTTCAAGGGCAAAAATGTCTTTTAAATGCGGAAAATGTCAGTTTTTTTTGCACAGGTAACAATAGTGTTTTATTTTCATAGATTCCCCCAAGTGGGAAGAGTTTTACTTACTTCGTTCTGAGTGTGGGAAATATAAAAAAAAAACGACGTGGGGTCCCCCCTCCCAGACCTCTTTAGCCCCTTGTCCCCCATGCAGACTGGGATAGCCAGAATGCTCCGCACCGGCCGCGTGGGGCTCCGCACCCTGACTATACCAGCCCGCATGGTCCATGGATTGGGGGGTCTCGGAAGGGGAGGGGCAGCCAAGCTTTCCCCTCCCCCTCCGTGCCCTTGTCCAATCCAAGGACAAGGGGCTCTTCTCCACCTCCGATGGGCGGTGGAGGTGGAGGCCGCGATTTCCTGGGGGGGGGGGGTTCATGGTGGCATCTGGGAGTCCCCTTTAAAAAGGGGTCCCCCAGATGCCCACCCCCCCTCCCAGGAGAAATGAGTATAGAGGTACTTGTACCCCTTACCCATTTCCTTTAAGAGTTAAAAGTAAATAAACACACAAACACATAGAAAAAGTATTTTAATTGAACAAAAAACATAACCACGAAAAAAGTCCTTTAATATTCTTAATTAACCATTAATACTTACCTGTCCCTTTAAATAAATGATCCCTCGAAATAGCCTCGGAAATGTTCTATCAGTTACAATGTAACAAAGTTATTACAATGTAACAACTTTGTTACATTGTAACTACGCCGCACCCGACGTCACTCGCCGCCGCCGCATACGCGTCTGCGCTGCACGGACCCGACAGAGCTCTGAGCTATATAGCTCAGAGCTCTCTAAAGCATCTTTGTATTTTGGCTCCAAGGAGCCCCATTGGTCCTTAGCAGACCAATGGGGTTCCTTCAAATCAGAAGGAACCCCATTGGTCTGCTAAGGACCAATGGGGCTCCTTGGAGCCCAAATACAAAGATGCTTTAGAGAGCTCTGAGCTATATAGCTCAGAGCTCTGTCGGGTGAAGGACGCTAAGTCCTCGCCGGCTCTGCTGCCCTCCCCGCCCCTCCCACATGTCACCTATATACATGCTGGCACCCATGGGTGCCAGCATGTATATGGGTGACACGTGTGGTCGGGGTGGACGGCGGGAGCCGGCGGGGACTTAGAGTGTATGCGGCGGCCGGCGGGTGAGCGGCGAGTGACGTCGGGTGCGGTGGTGTTACAAAGTAACAAAGTTGTTACATTGTAACAACTTTGTTACATTGTAACTGATTAGTATATTTCCGAGGATATTGCGTGGGAACTGGCTTTTAAAGGGACAGGTAAGTATTAATGGTTAATTAAGAATATTAAAGGACTTTTTTCGTGGTTATGTTTTTTGTTCAATTAAAATACTTTTTCTATGTGTTTGTGTGTTTATTTACTTTTAACTCTTAAAGGAAATGGGTAAGGGGTACAAGTACCTCTATACTCATTTCTCCTGGGAGGGGGGGTGGGCATCTGGGGGACCCCTTTTTAACCTCCTTGGCGGTTAATTTTTTTTTTCCTTATTAAAAAAATCCTTTTTTTAAAAAAAAAAAAATTTTTGTTTCATGTAAAGCTACCAGAGTGGTAGCTACATGAAACACCACTAGAGGGCGCATGTGGCCCTCTAGTCCGATCGTCGCCGGCATCTATAGCAAACAGGGGAACGCGTATATAATGCGTTCCCCTGTTTGGCTTCTCCTGTCGCCATGGCGACGATCGGGATGACGTCATGGACGTCAGCCGACGTCCTGACGTCAGGCACACCCGATCCAGCCCATAGCGCTGCCCGGAACTCATTGATCCGGGCAGCGCAGGGCTCTGGCGGGGGGGGGGGCCCTCTTCAGCCGCTGCGTGCGGCCGATCGCCGCAGAGCGGCGGCGATCAAGCTGTGCGCGCGGCTAGCAAAGTGCTGGCTGCGCGCACAGCAATTTACAGCACATAAATCGCCCCACCAGGGGCTGAGATCTCCCCCTGCGCGGCATAGCCCGAGCTCAGCTCGGGCTTACCGCCAGGGAGGTTAAAGGGGACTCCCAGATGCCACCATGAACCCCCCCCCAGGAAATCGCGGCCTCCACCTCCACCGCCCATCGGAGGTGGAGAAGAGCCCCTTGTCCTTGGATTGGACAAGGGCTCGGAGGGGGAGGGGAAAGCTTGGCTGCCCCTCCCCTTCCGAGACCCCCCAATCCATGGACCATGCGGGCTGGTATAGTCAGGGTGCGGAGCCCCACGCGGCCGGTGCTCCGCATTCTGGCTATCCCAGTCTGCATGGGGGACAAGGGGTTAAAGAGGTCTGGGAGGGGGACCCCACGTCGTTTTTTTTTAATATTTCCCACACTCAGAACGAAATAAGTAAAACTCTTCCCACTTGGGGGAATCTATGAAAATAAAACACTATTGTTACCTGTGCAAAAAAAACTGACATTTTCTGCATTTAAAAGACATTTTTGCCCTTGAAACTTAACCACTTCAGGACCACAGTCTTTTCGCCCCTTAAGGACCAGAGCCTTTTTCTCCATTCAGACCACTGCAGCTTTCACGGTTTATTGCTCGCTCATACAACCTACCACCTAAATGAATTTTACCTCCTTTTCTTGTCACTAATACAGCTTTCTTTTGGTGCTATTTGATTGCTCCTGCGATTTTTACTTTTTATTATATTCAGCAAAAAAGACATGAATTTTGGCAAAAAAATGATTTTTTTTAACTTTCTGTGCTGACATTTTTCAAATAAAGTAAAATTTCCTATACATTTGAGCGCGAAAGTTATTCTGCTACATGTCTTTGATTAAAAAAAAACCATTCAGTGTATATTTATTGGATTGGGTAAAAGTTATAGCGTTTACAAACTATGGTGCCAAAAGTGAATTTTCCCATTTTTAAGCATCTCTGACTTTTCTGCGCACCTGTCAGGTTTCATGAGGGGCTAAAATTCCAGGAAAGTACAAATACCCCCCAAATGACCCCATTTTGGAAAGAAGACATCCCAAAGTATTCAGTGAGAGGCATGGTGCGTTCATAGAAGATTTTATTTTTTGTCACAAGTTAGCGGAAAATGACACTTTCTGACAAAAAAGAAAAAAAAAAAAGTTTCCATTTCTTCTAACTTGCGACAAAAAAAAATGAAATCTGCCACGGACTCACTATGCTCCTCTCTGAATACCTTGAAGTGTCTACTTTCCAAAATGGGGTCATTTGTGGGGTGTGTTCACTGTCCTGGCATTTTGGGGGGTGCCTAATTGTAAGCATCCCTGTAAAGCCTAAAGATGCTCATTGGACTTTGGGCCCCTTAGCGCAGTTAGGCTTCAAAAAAGTGCCACACATGTGGTATTGCCGTACTCAGGAGAAGTAGTATAATGTGTTTTGGGGTGTATTTTTACACATACCCATGCTGGGTGGGAGAAATATCTCCGTAAATGACAATTTTTTTTTTTTTTTTTACACACAATTGTCTATTTATAGAGATATTTCTCCCACTCAGCATGGGTATGTGGAAAAATACACCCCAAAACACATTATACTACTTCTCCTGAGTACGGCGATACCACATGTGTGGCACTTTTTTGCACCCTAACTGCGCTAAGGGGCCCAAAGTCCAATGAGTACCTTTAGGATTTCACAGGTCATTTTGAGAAATTTGGTTTCAAGACTACTCCTCACGGTTTAGGGCCCCTAAAATGCCAGGACAGTATAGGAACCCCACAAATTACCCCATTTTAGAAAGAAGACACCCCAAGGTATTCCGTTAGGAGTATGGTGAGTTCATAGAAGATTTTTTTTTTTTGTCACAAGTTAGCAGAAATTGATTTTAATTTTTTTTTTCACAAAGTGTCATTTTCCGCTAACTTGTGACAAAAAATAAAATCTTCTATGAACTCACCGTATTCCTAACGGAATACCTTGGGGTGTCTTCTTTCTAAAATGGGGTCATTTGTGGGATTCCTATACTGCCCTGGCATTTTAGGGGCCCTAAACCGTGAGGAGTAGTCTTGAAACCAAATGTCGCAAAATGACCTGTGAAATCCTAAAGGTACTCATTGGACTTTGGGCCCCTTAGCGCAGTTAGGGTGCAAAAAAGTGCCACACATGTGGTATCGCCGTACTCGGGAGAAGTATTATAATGTGTTTTGGGGTGTATTTTTACACATACCCATGCTGGGTGGGAGAAATATCTCTGTAAATGACAATTATTTGATTTTTTTTACACACAATTGTCCATTTACAGAGAGATTTCTCCCACCCAGCATGGGTATGTATAAAAATACACCCCAAAACACATTATACTACTTCTTCTGAGTACGGCGATACCACATGTGTGACACTTTTTTGCAGCCTAGGTGCGCTAAGGGGCCCAACGTCCTATTCACAGGTCATTTTGAGGCATTTGTTTTCTAGACTACTTCTCACGGTTTAGGGCCCCTAAAATGCCAGGGCAGTATAGGAACCCCACAAGTGACCCCATTTTAGAAAGAAGACACCCCAAGGTATTCCGTTAGGGGTATGGTGAGTCCGTAGAAGATTTTATTTTTTGTCACAAGTTAGTAAAAAATGACACTTTGTGAAAAAAACAATAAAAATCCAATTTCCGCTAACTTTTGACAAAAAATAAAATCTTCTATGAACTCATCATACACCTAACAGAATACCTTGGGGTGTCTTCTTTCTAAAATGGGGTCACTTGTGGGGTTCCTATACTGCCCTGGCATTTTAGGGGCCCTAAACCGCGAGGAGTAGTCTAGAAAACAAATGCCTCAAAATGACTGTTCAGGGGTATAAGCATCTGCAAATTTTGATGACAGGTGGTCTATGAGGGGGCAAATTTTGTGGAACCGGTCATAAGCAGGGTGGCCTCTTAGATGACAGGATGTATTGGGCCTGTTCTGATGGATAGGAGTGCTAGGGGGGTGACAGGAGGTGATTGATGGGTGTCTCAGGGGGCGGTTAGAGGGGAAAATAGATGCAATCAATGCACTGGGGAGGTGATCGGAAGGGGGTCTGAGGGGGATCTGATGGTTTGGCCGAGTGATCAGGAGCCCACACGGGGCAAATTAGGGCCTGATCTGATGGGTAGGTGTGCTAGGGGGTGACAGGAGGTGATTGATGGGTGTCTCAAGGTGTGATTAGAGGGGGGAAATAGATGCAAGCAATGCACTGGCGAGGTGATCAGGGCTGGGGTCTGAGGGTGTTCTGAGGTGTGGGCGGGTGATTGGGTGCCTTAGGGGCAGATTAGGGTCTAATCTGATGGGTAACAGTGACAGGTGGTGATAGGGGGTGATTGATGGGTGATTAGTGGGTGTTTAGAGGAGAGAAGAGATGTAAACACTGCACTTGGGAGGTGATCTGATGTCGGACCTGCGGGCGATCTATTGGTGTGGGTGGGTGATCAGATTGCCCGCAAGGGGCACGTTAGGGGCTGATTGATGGGTGGCAGTGCCAGGGGGTGATTGATGGGTGGCAGTGACAGGGGGTGATTGATGGGTGATTGACAGGTGATCAGTGGGTTATTACAGGGAATAACAGATGTAAATATTGCACTGGCGAATTGATAAGGGGGGGTCTGAGGGCAATCTGAGCTTGTGGGCGGGTGATTGGGTGCCGGCAAGGGGCAGATTAGGGTCTAATCTGATGGGTAACAGTGACAGGTGGTGATAGGGGGTGATTGATGGGTGATTGATGGGTAATTAGTGGGTGTTTAGAGGAGAGAAGAGATGTAAACACTGCATTTGGGAGGTGATCTGATGTCGGATCTGCGGGCGATCTATTGGTGTGGGTGGGTGATCAGATTGCCCGCAAGGGGCAGGTTAGGGGCTGATTGATGGGTGGCAGTGACAGGGGGTGATTGATGGGTGGCAGTGACAGGGGGTGATTGACGGGTGATCAGTGGGTTATTACAGGGAATAACAGATGTAAATATTGCACTGGCGAATTGATAAGGGGGGTCTGAGGGCAATCTGAGCGTGTGGGCGGGTGATTGGGTGCCCGCAAGGGGCAGATTAGGGTCTAATCTGATGGGTAACAGTGACAGGTGGTGATAGGGGGTGATTGATGGGTGATTGATGGGTAATTAGTGGGTGTTTAGAGGAGAGAAGAGATGTAAACACTGCATTTGGGAGGTGATCTGATGTCGGATCTGCGGGCGATCTATTGGTGTGGGTGGGTGATCAGATTGCCCGCAAGGGGCAGGTTAGGGGCTGATTGATGGGTGGCAGTGACAGGGGGTGATTGACGGGTGATTGACGGGTGATTGACAGATGATTGACAGGTGATCAGGGGGGATAGATGCATACAGTACACGGGGGGGGGGGTCTGGGGGGGGGTCTGGGGAGAATCTGAGGGGTGGGGGGGTGATCAGGAGGGAGTAGGGGGCAGATTAGGGACTAAAAAAAAAATAGCGTTGACAGATAGTGACAGGGAGTGATTGATGGGTGATTAGGGGGGTGATTGGGTGCAAACAGTGGTCTGGGGGGTGGGCAGGGGGGGGGTCTGAGGGGTGCTGTGGGCGATCAGGGGGCAGGGGGGGGGGAAATCAGTGTGCTTGGGTGCAGACTAGGGTGGCTGCAGCCTGCCCTGGTGGTCCCTCGGACACTGGGACCACCAGGGCAGGAGGCAGCCAGTATAATAGGCTTTGTATACATTACAAAGCCTATTATACACTTTCCGTGCGGCGATCGGGCAGCTAGTAACCCGCCGGCGCTTCCGAACGGCCGGCGGGTTACAGCGAGCGGTGGGCGGAGCCAGTCCCCGGCGGCTGATCGCGTCACAAATGACGCGATCGCCGCATAGCCACTCCCGCAGCCGCCCCCGCCGATGGGCGTATTGCGGTCGTTTGGGCCCGGACTTTGCCGCCACCCATCGGCTGGGGGCGGTCCTTAAGTGGTTAAAAATCGATTTTCTCAAAAACTATAAGGTCTTTTTGCAAAAAAATTTTTTCCTCTTATTCCCACTGATCCCCTTAATATACCCTGTGAATTTGGTGTTCCTAAATTTTAAGCAGGCTTTGCTATTAACCGTTAAAGTCGGCGGGTTTTTAAATGTATATATTTTTCCTTTGAAACTTTAACATCGATTTTCTCAAAAACTATAAGGTCTTTTTGCAAAAAAAATTTTTCCTCTTATTCCTTCTGATCTCCTTAATATATTCTTCAAATTTGAGGCTCTTAGCACTTAAGGGGGCTTTGCTATTAACCCTTAAAGTCGGCGGCTTTTTTATATTATACGGGAGCGTAATATTACGCGATTACGGCAGACTGTGTAATTTCAATGGGAGTTTACTGTCTTACGCGTAATTTGTTACGCGTAATAACGTAACCTACGGTCTACGCGTAATTAATTACGCGTAATACCGTAACCTTACACGTAACGCTTACGGTGCGTTTGTAGTAAATTCCGATGCGTAATTACGCTAATGCGTAATTTCGGCCCAGCACTGCTGGAGACACAAATAGTCTCCAGTACAGGGCTTCGGCAGCCATCTTGCCGTAGCCCTGGTCTGCCTCCCAGAAGACTGCGGGGCTGCGGGATATGAACTGGTGCGGCGGCGTCTAGTAGACGCTGCGGCCAGTTCATAAGCAGCGGTGGCGTGCCAGCAGATTAGGCTACGCGTGCCGGGCCCCGCACACGTGCCATAGGTTCGTCACCGCTGGCCTAGGGTGAGGAACGAGGAAGTGTTTTACTGCATTCCGAAAAGGTGATACAACCACACAGCTTTCTATCATGCAGAACTGGGAAAGGGCTCCTCTGCCTTAAAGTGTACCTGAGACAAATGGAGAAAAGTACTTTTACTTACCTTGGGCTTCTTCCAGCCCCCTGTAGTCCATGTGCTCCTTCGCCGTCCTCCTGCTCTCCTTGGCTGTGCTGGTGTCAGCCCATAAAATCTGTGACACGGCTCAGTTGCAGACTACTATGAAAGTGCGGTCCCAGACATGCTACGCACACCTCCAATTGCACTCCCATGGCCAGGAGCATTCTGAGCATGCACAGTTTGTTAGACTGTTTGTTAGAATGCTCCTTACCACTGGTGTGCAATCGTGGAGGCACATGGCCTAGAACAGTGCATGCACAGTGTCCAACGACCCAGCTGGATCACGGACTACACTACGGCACAAAGTAAGGGGCCAGATGGACACAGAGGGAGCTAGAGGAAGCCCCAGGTAAGCAAAACCTCCTATTCACCTCAGGTTTACTTTAAAGCTGTGACACTTGAACATACTTCTTGTCCAGGCACTTTCTAAGGCAAATCTATTAAAAGGTAAGTCAGCGCGTGGTGTAGTAGTGGATAGTACACTTGCCTTGCAGCACTGGGTCACCATTTTGAATCCCAGTGAGGGCACTATCTGCATGGAGTTTGTATGTTCTCTGCGTGAGTTTCCTCTGGGCCCTCTGGTTTCCGTACCAAAAACATACAGGTAAGTTATTTGGCTTCCCCCAAAATTGGCTCTAGACTATAATACATGCACTACACGATATAGACTTATGACTATGGTAGGGATTCAATTGTGAGCCCTTTTTGAGGGAAAGTTAAGTGAAAAGACAATATATTCCCTGTACAGCGCTGCAGAAGATGTTGGGGCTATATAAATACTAAATAATAATAATATATACTGTAATTTCACTCTTTGGTGGTGTTGCAATGGGAATTATAAACATTGCAAAGCCAATGTTTTTAGCCACTTCATTTTTGATAATCCCTTGAAACCTTTATAAACCAGTTCATAGTTTATATTATTACTGTAAGGCTTGGTGGTGTATTCTCCACAGTCAGCATGCAACGCATGAGCTGGCGTGGAGGAGGTACACACACTAGCACCAGGAAACAGGCTATCCCTAGTATAGTGGAGGGGAGGACTGACTCCAATAGGAGATTGTGGCGCACAGAGCCAGTGCAGATCTGACAGCCACAAACAATGCTTTCGTTATAACGTCTCAGCGCAAAGTAGCGCTGAGCGCATAAACCAGAACTGAGGAGATCAGGACAGGTAGTCAGAATGAACGCTTGCTAGCTAGCGGCTACTTAGCGACAGCAAGCGTCCAAAACCAGACAGACTGGAATGAGGCAGCCAATGCGATGCGGCGATGGCGTGCCTCACAAAGACAGGACAGGATAGTCAGAAAATAGCAGGATTGAGATAGAAGAACGTAACACAGATAAATATACAATAAGTATGTTTTCCTAGCGTATTACAATTACAGCTATCAATGAAACTATTTGTTACGTCTGACTAACATATGTATATATCGGCAATGAACCGATATATGACATAAGCAGGAACGCTGACTAGGAATGGAGTAACACAGGGAACAGGACTCAGAAGGATTCGCTATCTCTTCGCAGAGATGAACGCAATCCACAAACAGTAACAGAACAGGATTCAGAAGGATTCGTTATCTCTTCGCAGAGATGAACGCAATCCACAAACGGTAACAGGACAGGATTCAGAAGGATTCGTTATCTCTTCGCAGAGATGAACGCAATCCACAAACAGAACCAGGAGCAGGGTAACTACCTCAGCACGGGTGGTCACGGTACGCGCAACCTACCAAAACGTGCTGGAAAGCTGACTAACTGCACACAGGATATAAACAGTTCGTGTACGTATACATCAGCGACACTGATGTATCACGTAACACAAATACAAGGAAAATAATAAACGTGCTGGTATGCATATATATTGGCAATGAACCAACATATGATGCAAAGACCAGCAAAGTATCTTTATAACAAGAAACACGATCGGGGGCTAAAGCGACAGCAAGACAGGCTTAGGCTGAAGCTATGAAAACCCAAGGAAACCCTGCAGGAAGCAGATCTTTATACTGAGGTCATCCAATGGGAGCAGACATGCAGATTCCCACACAGGTGAATGATAATCAGTCACAAGCTGACAGCAGGGAAAGACAGACAAAGCTATGCAACTTGCTTGGAAATAGATCAGAACTGCCTGAGCTGCAGCACTAATACTTCCAGTAATAGCTGCTGCAGCAGCGATCATTACAGTACCCCCGCCTTTAAAAGTGGATTCCAGACGCTTTTCAAAACTGAAATTTCCAACAAAACAGTCTGACTGATAATTCATGATGACCGGGACAGCCCGGCAAGACCGAATTCCAGAATCAGTCCCCACAAGACTGGACCCATCAGAACCAGAACCTACAGAACCATGCCCATCAGTACTACAAGCCCCAGTGTGACACCCATCAGAACCATGATTTCCAGAAGAAAGCCCTCCGAAACTCCCTGAGCGATACCCACCGCCTTCCAGGAACAGTTCAGAAACGCCAAAGCCTTTGCAATGCCCACCGGTACTGTCTTTACCAACACAAAACCCACTGTTGAACCAGTCCAAGGCACCAGGACAAGTTTTCTCAGAGACCTCCCAGAACACCTTGAAGCTCCAAAGAGATCCCCATAGGTCAGAATGCCCCTTAGGCTCACATGGAGAACTATCAAGAACCCCTATGGAACCTAGGGCAATTCCCGAGTCAGGGCCACAAGGACAAACATCAATATCAGGGCTTTCAGGGACCAGAACCATCTCTGGGCATGCAGGCAGACTGGCAATATCAGAACGTGTTCCCACTAAGGAAGCATCAGAGCACGCTAACACCTTAGACACACTTGGGCATTCTGGCACACAAAGAACATCTGGGCACACCGGCACAAGAGAAACCTCTGGGCATGTCAAGGAACTGTGAGCCTCAGGGTCAGCCAAGACAGGACCAAAACCAGGACTGGCCAAAAAAAAATCATCATGACTAAACTTCGCAACTACTGGACTTTTACACGAGAATGCTGGATCAGACTTAGATGTCGCTGATTCCAGCAAAGTCAGTAACAAATCAGATTCAGGGGCACTAACAAGACAGGACAAATCTTCTGATGTATGCACTGAGCCAGACAGGGACTCCACAACTACCTCTGGACTGGACAGAGACTCATTTAATACACTGGATTGGAGCTCATGAGGCGCTGCAGAACAAGTCAGTATTGCAGCAGCCCCCACTGGACTAGGCAAAACTGAGGAATTCCCTGGACAGGAAGGGAACTCTGGAACCTCTGCCACAGCGGCCAGAGAACCAGAATCTTTCAGGATACAGGGCTGGGTTTCAGGAACACTCATCAGACCGGACTGAAATTCTGAGATTTCTATTATTTTGACCAGAGAATCAGAATTATCCATGTTACAGGGCAAGACTTCTGAAACATTCAGAGGACAGGGCTGGAGTTCCTCGGCTGTTACAACACTGGAGAGGGACTCAACATTGGTTAAATCAGACTGTGTACAGGGCAAGGTATCTGACACACTTGCTGACGAGGACAATATTTCAATGGCTTCTGCTTTGCTGGGCAGAAATTCATCAAGTTTTATTAGAGCAGACTTTAATTCCAAAACAGCTGCTAGACAAGTGAATATTACTGCAACACCAACTGAGGTAAGCAGTGCTTCAGCCTCCTCTGCTAGAGGGTTTAAAGTATCCAAAGTACTGGGTGAAGCATAAGACTCTGCGACCACAGCTTCACTGGACAGGATCACTGAACAGTCCATATTGCAGGGCAAAACCATGGAAGCACCTGCTGGACAGCATAATGATTCTGTGACCTGAGTTTCATTGGAGAGATCTACTGCACAATTCATGGTACAGGGCAAATTTATTGGAAAATTTTCTGAACAAGGTAATAATTCTGCGATTTCAGGTTCACATAGCAGATGCTCTGAGCTATTCACGAAACTAGAGCGAGGTGTAGAAACAGGAAGATCAAGACACAATGTTTGCGCATCTGAATCACCATTCATTTGTAAAATTGGAAAATTCAGATGCTGGGGTTCTGAGTTTACTAGACAGGATTGCTGGGACTCGGAAACTGATGCAGTGCACCTACTGGCATCTGCTGGATCAGACAGGAGTTGAACTTTATTAACACAGGTAATTTCTGCAGAAGTGTTTGCAGAGACAGGCAAGATTTTTCTGGTGTCTGTTTCACTAAACAAAGAGTCATGAGTACTGGCTAGACTGGACTCGGAAGTCAGCAGGACCTCTGGATTCTCTGCTGAGAAATTTGCGCAGGGCAAGGTTAAGAATGTATCAGTGGCTTCTGTTTTACTGGGAAGTAACACTGAGTTATCCCTGGTACAGGGTGGAATTGCAGGAACTTCAATTTCACACAAAAAGAGCTCCGAATCACCTGCTGAATCAGCCAAAGGTGCTGAAGCAGGCGGGTCAGAACGCCAAATTTGCGAATTCGGAGTCACATAAAAATCATCCAAAATCAGTTCCCACACATCAATCAAGGGAGCCACACGGTCATACCTACACACACCAGCCTCTATTAGGTTATAGGCTGACTTAATGCATGCGTTCAATACCATTTCACTTTTTGCACTGTAAAATTGACAAAATGAACTTGAATCATTCTTCCATTCACAGACCAGGGCTTCCATCTCTCCCCTCTCGAATGGAGGATCCCATGCATACTTAACAGCGAAACATTTAGGCTGATCACAGTCTGCAGATATGATTGTGGCAGGCACATGTATAGGGTTAATTAGCAGGTGATTGGCAGATTCCTTATTCTTAAGAATTTCCAATACCTGTAGCAAGTGTTGAACTGTAGTGTATGCAAACTTCCCTTGGTTCACAAATAAGTTGATTTGTTCAATACTCTGTAATATCTCATCATAATCATACTCAGATAATTCTTTTAAACAAAAATCTTTATTTTCCCTAGCCAGGGAGGAAAGTTCATTAGTAGTTTCATAAGTCCATTTAACTCCCCTGAAAGACAATTGCATTTCATTATCTGTTAATGGCAGAATCTCATTATAGGTCTCAGTCGCTAAGGATAATGATTCTGCAGATTGGACACGTTTCTTAGAACGTTTGCGTAACTTAGTTGGAGTGCCCAGGTTGAAACAGGAGTCGCTTGGAGATCAGGATTGGTCAGGAACCTGGCACATTCAGAGAAAAACTCATTTTCTGTTTCAGAGCTAAGTTCTTCAAATTTTTTAAAGGAACAGGAACCATAATTAACAGTGTCATACTTTCTGGGAATCCCCCCCACAATGGGGATTGGTAATGGGGTTTTCATAATGTTAAGCTTGGTGGTGTATTCTCCACAGTCAGCATGCAACGCATGAGCTGGCGTGGAGGAGGTACACACACTAGCACCAGGAAACAGGCTATCCCTAGTATAGTGGAGGGGAGGACTGACTCCAATAGGAGATTGTGGCGCACAGAGCCAGTGCAGATCTGACAGCCACAAACAATGCTTTCGTTATAACGTCTCAGCGCAAAGTAGCGCTGAGCGCATAAACCAGAACTGAGGAGATCAGGACAGGTAGTCAGAATGAACGCTTGCTAGCTAGCGGCTACTTAGCGACAGCAAGCGTCCAAAACCAGACAGACTGGAATGAGGCAGCCAATGCGATGCGGCGATGGCGTGCCTCACAAAGACAGGACAGGATAGTCAGAAAATAGCAGGATTGAGATAGAAGAACGTAACACAGATAAATATACAATAAGTATGTTTTCCTAGCGTATTACAATTACAGCTATCAATGAAACTATTTGTTACGTCTGACTAACATATGTATATATCGGCAATGAACCGATATATGACATAAGCAGGAACGCTGACTAGGAATGGAGTAACACAGGGAACAGGACTCAGAAGGATTCGCTATCTCTTCGCAGAGATGAACGCAATCCACAAACAGTAACAGAACAGGATTCAGAAGGATTCGTTATCTCTTCGCAGAGATGAACGCAATCCACAAACGGTAACAGGACAGGATTCAGAAGGATTCGTTATCTCTTCGCAGAGATGAACGCAATCCACAAACAGAACCAGGAGCAGGGTAACTACCTCAGCACGGGTGGTCACGGTACGCGCAACCTACCAAAACGTGCTGGAAAGCTGACTAACTGCACACAGGATATAAACAGTTCGTGTACGTATACATCAGCGACACTGATGTATCACGTAACACAAATACAAGGAAAATAATAAACGTGCTGGTATGCATATATATTGGCAATGAACCAACATATGATGCAAAGACCAGCAAAGTATCTTTATAACAAGAAACACGATCGGGGGCTAAAGCGACAGCAAGACAGGCTTAGGCTGAAGCTATGAAAACCCAAGGAAACCCTGCAGGAAGCAGATCTTTATACTGAGGTCATCCAATGGGAGCAGACATGCAGATTCCCACACAGGTGAATGATAATCAGTCACAAGCTGACAGCAGGGAAAGACAGACAAAGCTATGCAACTTGCTTGGAAATAGATCAGAACTGCCTGAGCTGCAGCACTAATACTTCCAGTAATAGCTGCTGCAGCAGCGATCATTACAATTACCCCTCATTCCCCCAGACTACTCACCATCAAGCTTCACATTAAGGATGTAGTCACGGTAAAGGCGGCGTCCATTTGGTGGGTTCATAGCTTGGCAGAGTTGTGTGGCATTGGGGCACAAGGCCTGGTACATATTGTGCAGGGCGTGAGCCATAGCATACACAGCATTCACCACAAACATAATCTTGGACTCTTGTTCGAACTTCACCTCTAGCAGTGAGTGTTTGGTACAGTCCAAAGAGTCCAGAGCACAATGGAACTTGTTCTCCCAAAATTCCCTGAACCAAGGGTTGCGTGTGTTATTGAAGGGGTGCAAAGCCTGAAAGTACTTTGAGAACTCCCAGAGGGGATACGATGCTAACTCTATGGTGATGGCACCTTCAGCTACCTCCTCACTACCCAGGACTACGCTTTCCAAGGCTCCCCATCCATCGCTGGCTACCCAAATAAAAGAAACATTGAGCAGCTGGGCAGCAGCCAGGAGTTCTCGGGCATCCTCAATCTTGGTGAAGAGGACAACCACCTTGGCACTGGGCTTCTGCTGAAGAGCCTTGATAACACTGTCAAACGTCTTCTTATTCATTGATCGGCCAACCTTCTCTGAGGTAGCAATACAAATGTTGCGAGCCCGGGCCTCTTGCTCAAATGCCTCAATGCCAGTTTCACCATAATCCCCTTCAGAGGCCACAGTGGAGACATAAGTCCAGTTGAAGAAACGAAGGATTTCAGCCATGGCTTTGGCTTGGTAGAAGTCAGGGGGCACTGTGCGGGCGAAGAAATCATAGCGAGACTTGTCACTCAGCTTGGCACTGGTGGAGGCGTAGCTTATCTGCGGGATTTGGAAGAGGCGAAGGAGATTGGCCACCTCAAAAGACAAAACAAATGAAAACAGCGTAAAAGGCAATCCATGTTAAAAACTGTTTGCAAAATTTTCTAAAATTAAATTGGCATGTACACAAGACTCAAGACACTCTGGCCCATATGCAATTCACTTTTTCTCTTGAGTTTTTCAAGAGATAATTTTTAATGTCCTCTTTCTATGATGAGTATAATGACTTAATTAGGATTACGCAAAATTTTGCGTAATTTGCGAAATTACGATTATGGCCATAATCAAAAAGTCGTAATTTTGCGTCTATGCATAATTTCGTAATTACGATCGGTTTTCATAATTGCGATTGTTTTCGTAACGGAAACAAATCAGAATTTCCTGTTTAATGAGCAAATTGGTCCATTCTCGAAAATTGTGTTCTAGTCCAGAGCCTCCTGATACATTTAAAGGGAACCTAAACTTAATGAAAAAAAAATGAGTTTCACTTACCTGGGACTTTTACCAGCCCACAGCAGCCATCCTGTGCCCTTGATGTCACTCCTGGATCCTCTGGTCCCCTGCCACCAACTAGTTTTGTTTTTGCCGACTCAGAGGGCTGTGTATGCTATAGTGGGTGTCAATGCGTACAAAGATATGTGTTGACACCCGCAATAGCGTCCTGTTACCGAGGTAACTCATGCAATGATATGTGTGGCGGCCTGCCGACTCCGAGTCTGCAAAAGCAAAACTAGTTGGTGGTGGGGGAACCAGAGGATCCAGGAGTGATGTTGAGGGCACAGGATGGCTGCAGGGAGCTGGTAAAAGCCGCAGGTAAGTGAAACTCATTTTTTTTCATTGGGTCTAGGTTCCCTTTAAAGCAGGGGTCAGGAACCTTTTTGGCTGAGAGAGCCATAAACGCCACATATTTTAAAATATAATTCCATGAGAGCCATACATAATGTTTCAAACTGGGACAGTAGGGCTCACGTCCCTGTTGCCATGGTGATGTGTATACAGTTGATCCGCAGGGCAGCGGAAGTGACAAACGCGTCTTCAACTTCTCTTGGATTTCAGCAACATCAGCAATTTCCCTGAGAGCCAGACAGGAGAAATACCGACAAACATCTTGTACAAATAGCTAGCTGACTTGGGTGTTGATTCACTTTGTAGAAGGAGATCACCGCACTTTGGCCCAATAGGCTGCCTATCAAGTGACAGGCAGCCTATTGGGCCAATCAAAGTGCGGGGATCTCGTTCTACAAAGTCTCCGGACCTGACAGGGTCCAGAGTGGGACAATTGGAGCAGCTGTTCATTTTAGGGTAGCGTGAGTAAGTTAGTAGTGCATGCTACAGCATTAGAGTGCCTACTTTGAAAATGTTTCTTGTGCTGCCACACTAAGCTGCTATGCTTGAGCAGTGTAGCTTAGTAAATCAACCACTACTGATTTGTCTGTGAGCCAGATGTAGCCATCAAAAGAGCCACATCTGGCTCCCGAGCCATAGGTTCCCTACCCCTGCTTTAAAGTAACAGCACATGTAGGGATCTTTTTATTATCAGATATTGCAAGGCCCAAAATCAAGTGTCTCAGCATGTTTGACCACTAAGTGCACCTTGTAAAAGAGCACTTAGAAGTGGCTGCAGGTAGAGCAGGTAAAGCCTCCTGATACATTTAAAGCAATAGTACGTGCAAGAGCCTTTGCATTATCAGTAATTGCAATCAGTAATTGCAATCAATGAGTGACTTTCCTGAGTTTAGTAATTACTTACATTTGCATAATTACTATTAAAAACAAAATTACGTCCATTTTCGTAATTAAAATAACTGTTTCTATAGAAAACCCGAAGTTACGAAATTTCACGTTAAACACAAATTTGCGCAGAAACGTGAAATTACGTGACAGAAATTTTGCTTACGGAATTCCGAATTACTGGGTGTATGGCAATTAAGAAATTTGCGACATAGTGGCAAAATTTGTGTCCGTAATTACGGAAACACGAATTTACGCAAATGTTGGCTCAACGCTACTAATACTTTATAAGCTCTTTTCATTTGAAAACGTACCACAAAGTAGGTGAAAAAGTTCCATGTTGATGGCTTTAAAGGGGAACTGAAGAGAGAGGTATATGGAGGTTGCCATATTTATTTCCTTTTAATCAATACCAGTTGCCTGGCAGCCCTGCTGGTCTATTTCTCTGCAGTAGTATCTGAATAAAACCAGAAACAAGCATGCAGCTAGTCTTGTCAGATCTGACTTTAAAGTCTGAAACACCTGATCTGCTGCATGCTTGTTCAGGGGCTATGGCTAATAGTATTAGAGGCATAGGCTGCCAGGCAACTGGTATTAATTAAAAAGAAATAAATATGGCAGCCTCCATATACCTCTCTCTTCAGTTCCCCTTTAAAGGCATTTTATTGACAACTTTTGTTATCACCTAGAAAACTCAGAAGTAAAAGTTAATTGCATGTGGGCCTTCTATGTAATGAAGTTGTAGGAGGACACAGTACTGTTGCAATTACTTTTTTCTCCTTTTTTTTTCTTCTAGGAGATAATTTTTCATCTTGCATTTAAAATTATTTTTCAGCACTTTGCAATTGAAAATAGTTCCAAAAATAGGTGTAAAGGTGCTATCAAAATTATTTTGGGTATTTTATTGCTTTCTGGTAATTTAAAAGGCATTTTACAAGTTGTGAAAATATCACCTAGGAAAAAAACTCAGGAGACAAAGTTAATTGCATAAGGAGAAGTGACTGGATGATCCAATTTACTTTTTCTCCCAATGTTTCTCCTATGAGATCATAGTTCACTTTCTGATCTGAGGCCTGACTATGAACTATTCTGCAGGGCAACACAGCCGGGGCCTGGGGGTGGGGGGAAGGCCCTGAATGCTAAAGAGGCTTCCCCCTTCTTTTGAGGGGATCCAGCGATAGGATCCCCCGAAGATCTCCTTGTCAGTATGCCTACTGCACAGGCGCATGGGTGGTACCCCTGTTCTATAGCACCATGTTTTGACCTCCTTTGTCCCCCTGTAGTGACTCCTCCGCCTCCTTGTGGTCCACTCCATAGTTTATCAGTAGTGCCTTCACTGCCCTCTATAGAGTCTCCTTGCAGAACTGCCATTGCCCTCCCATAGAGCATTCCATAGCCCCCTTGTAGTGCCTTCAATCCCTCACAGTAGTTGCTCCATTGTCTTTCTTTAATGCCTTCCATTGTCCGCTTGTAATACCACTCCCTCTCCCCCCAGTGCAGGGTAAGGCAGCAGAGTGCATAAGTATTTCATTATCTCTTTCCCTGACAGGTCACAGACTGTCCTTATATTACTGCCCAGGTCTCCTCATGTCACATCACACTCATCTTGATGCATGGATGGAAACAGTAATTTGGCTGGGAGCAATGAGGAGATCAGCTGTGATCAGAGGGGGGGGGGATGTTGGCAGGGAGATCGATAATTAAAGATAACTAAATACTTATGTATGGCAATGCTGTACTTTCCATTTGGAGGCTTGGGTCAGTGGGTTGAGGGGACGAGGAGGGGAAACCTTTGTGACCTCTGTTAGATTTGCACAATAGCTAAACAACTACTCTTTTTATTCACTCATCACTGCTACACTGCATAGCCAGACAAGAGACAACACTAAAACCTAAGACTGTAGCTTCCCATATTACATCATTCCCACTAGACTGCAGAATAAAGTATGAATGAGGTTCAACGCATTGCCCAGGGCCTTCTTCTGTTGTGTCCTTCCCATTGGCCACTTAAGCACATCCTCCATCAGCTTCCAGTGCCTGAAACATGCTAGAATGGCTGATTGTTCAAATGCCTGGCTTTCCACTGTGTATCAAAGCGGTGCAACTTCCAGATTAGTGATTCAAGCACATATCAGCATACAACAGAGAAAATTGCAATCCAGGAGTAACTCACAATACACAGTAGTAAATACAACTATTTATTCCATCTTCCTGAGGATTCAGTAAAAGCAGGCAATATAAGATAATCAGTGCCAAAGACTTAGGGCTTTTTGAAGTGATTTTTCAAGGCGATTTTAGGCATGTGCCTAGCGATTTATTATCTATACCTAGCGATTTTTGGAGCGGTTTTGTGTAGTATTTTTTTTAAGATACAGTACAGATGTTAGCGGAGGTGTATCTAGAAGGGTGTAGGAATGGCTTGTGCCATGGGCGCCACAGCACCATGTGTGCCTTGGCTGCCTCCTCCCCCCTCATGCTCCACCACCATACTGAGGGATGCCTCTCAGGCATTATTACCTGCTCTTATACTGAAGGACATCTCTCACTACCTATACTGGGGGGGAGGGGAGGAGGCTACTTATACTGGGAGACATCTTTCACTACATATACTGGGGGGGGACACCTGTCACTACCTATATTTGGTGGGCTACTTATACTGGGGGACACCTCTCACTACCTATACTGAGGGGATACTTGGGGGAAATATTTATACTGGGGGACACCTGCCAAACTTATACTGGTGGTGGGGATTACTTATACTGAGGGGAACCTATTACCTAGGCTATTATAAGGGGGGGATACCTCTTACCACTTATGCTAAAATGCTAAAGAAGGCTACTTATACTGGGGAGAAATCTCTAACTACATATACTGAGAGGGCAAACTAATCTGGCTACCTATACTAAGGTGCTACCTCTGGCTACTTTTACTTGAGAGCTAACTCTAACAATCTATACTGGAAAGACTTGTATCATTGCAAGAAAAGAAGCTATTATTATGGGACAAGGTGGTCTGACAGGGGGTAGGGGGGCGCAATTTCAGTGCTTGCCATAGGCGCTATATTACCCAGATACACCCCTGGCTGCTAGTGTAGTGGTTTTAACTCAAAGATACTTGGAATATCGCTCTGATCTAGCGCATTTTCAGAGCGATTTTCCACTTTTCCTATACTTAACATTGAGCAGAAACGCTGCAGGGCCTGCGTAACCGCGTTTGTGTTTGGGAAAAAAATCACATCGCTCTGGTGTGATCCGTCCCATTCAAATACATTAGCCAACCGCTTTTTAGAGTGCTAGCGTTTTTAAAAGCGCTCAGAAGCACTCTTGGTGTGCACCAGCCCTCAGAGAGGAGGTGCTGGGAAATAGAATGCCTGCTTTTACAGGATTGCAAGTTGCTCCTGGATTGCAATTTTCTCTATTGTGTACTAATTGGTTCCCAAAACCAGCCTTTTTACTCTTCCCATGTTTTTTGGTTGTGCAGGGGATTATCAGAAGTTAATAGAAATATATTTTAAAGGATACCAGAGGTGACACAAATTTTAAAAACGTGGGAAGCAGGCATGTATGTGAAGCAGTCCACATGCCCCCCATTCTCCTCCGCCCTCCTCCACTTTCACCTACATGCCCCCCTCACCCTCTTCCAGGTCGGAACGGTCAGGCAGTAGTGCGCAGGGGTGTATCCAGCAGCGCGTCTTGTGGCTGTGTCCTGATTGCGCGCCCTGTGGCTAGGAGCACTCTGCACATGCGCAAAATGTCAAATGTGACATTATGCTCATCTGCAGATCGCTCCTGGCCAAGGCCCGGACAATCAAGGACGCACACTGCTGGGTCAGTGTCTGCACACTACTGCCTGACCCAGAAGAGGCTTTTAGGTGAGGGGGGGGGGGGGGGGCAGAGGATAATGGGGGGAGCGGTGGGCATGAGAACTGCTTTATACACATGCCTGCTCCACCCATTTTTAACATTTATGTCAGCTGTAGTATCCCTTAAAGAGAATCTGTATTGTTAAAATCGCACAAAAGTAAACATACCAGTGCGTTAGGGGACATCTCCTATTACCCTCTGTCACAATTTCGCCGCTCTCCGCCGCATTAAAAGTGGTTAAAAACAGCTTTAAAAAGTTTGTTTATAAACAAACAAAATGGCCACCAAAACAGGAAGTAGGTTGATGTACAGTATGTCCACACATAGAAAATACATCCATACACAAGCAGGCTGTATACAGCCTTCCTTTTGAATCTCAAGAGATCATTTGTGTGTTTCTTTCCTCCCTGAGGGGGAGTGCATAGCAGAACCACAACACTGAAGAACTTGGCAGCCTTCCAGACACAGGCTGACAAGTCTGACAAGGGAAAGATACATTGATTTATTACAGAGACTGTGATAGTACAAAGTGTTGCAGTAAGCCAGAACACATTAGAATAGCGTTTGGAACTTGTAGGATGATAAAAAACAGGATGCAATTTTTGTTACGGAGTCTCTTTAAAGGTAACCTGAGGCAGAGGATATCAAAAGTGTATACATAACTAGGGCTTCCTCCAGCACCCTCTGGCCAGATCGCTCCCATGCTGCCATCATCCGCTGCCCCTGCAAATTGCCCTGGAAAGTCCTCCGGTTCGGGGCATACTGTGCAGATGCAGGCTGACAGTATGCACTCCCCCATCACGCTCTGCACAGGCACAGAACGCTCCCAGCCTTGGAAGCAAGACGGGGGAGTGCCTACAGCCCGACCTGCGCCGAGTTGCGGAGGCTGCAGGCAGCGGAGGATGGCAGGGTGGGAGCGATCTGACCAGAGGGTGCTGGAGGAAGCCCCAGGTATGTATACATTTTTTTATATCCCCCCATCCCAGGTACACTTTAAGTATATTTGTATACTACAGACTCTTAAAGGGACTCTGAAGTGACAAGTAATTTGAAAAGATAAACAAGTGTAAGTACAGTACCAGTCCTTAGAAGTACCCTGCGTTCTCTTTCATCTCACTGTAAGGTTTGAAAGAATACAGAGGTGAAAATAAACTGATATGATAAACACGTGTAAGTCCATTGCCAAGCATACAAATAACTAGACTATGTTCATTTTTTTCTTTCTCTGCCTGAAAGAGTTAACACTTAGGTATGCAAATGACAGTTTCTCCTCAGTTGGGGTCTAGTGGGATTATAGCGTAACCCTCAATGATAAGGAATTACAGCCATAAAATGCTTTCCTTGCAGTGAGCAACATCTGAGAGCAGGTAAGAGATAAAAAGGGTAAATAGTTCATACATTTTAGCTCTGCCACACTTCAAAGACTGTGTTATTGAGCAGAGACAATGAAACACAAAACTTTTATAAGTTATTGGAATAAAGTTGCTGTGAATGTTTTTCCAGCGCTCTGCTTTGAAATGTAATGAGAGGAATAGACAAGCTGAAATATCTACAGTATTTTAAATATACTGGTTGCTGGGTAATCATGTTGATCTTCTGGTGTTTAAGGGCTATTAGTAGTTTAAGGGTTGTTACAAGCAATGCCACCGGGGGGTCAGAGCGGTGCATCTGTGTGCTTGTTCTGGGGCTGGGACTCAGGAACTATTAAAGGGAGAACAGGAAAAAATTGGCAGTGCTCCTTATCAGGCTGCAACTGAAATGAAACCAACAGAGGTGTGCAGCGCCTTCTAGGGACTTAAATACACACCTTGAATACAAATCAGATGCAAACTATGCACTATACCCTAATCTAGATAAGTTGAATGCAAACTGATATAAATGAATGCAGCTAGCCATAAGTAGACTTACATTTTTGTACAAAAGGAGGAGAAGGCAGCACGTGCGAATGGAGGCTGCACCTGAGTTGATCAGCTGCATAGATGTGCAGAGCCCGCACATGGGCAGATTACACAACTTAAATTCAAAACAGATGCAGTAAAGGAGGCTGTTGGCTTCAAGGACAGCCTGTACACAGATTGTTCAATACTAGACTCTTCCACCACGTTGACGTGCCCTCATGGAAGAGACCTAACCACTAGCTATCAATTAAACCATAGTGTGAACCTGAGGCTGCTAACCATAAATGGCTAATACATTTTCGAAAGAACAGGAAAAGATTGGCAGCGCTCCTAATCAGGCTGCAACTGAAATGAAACCAACAGAGGTGTGCAGCGCCATCCAGGGACTTAAATACACACCTTGAATACAAATCAGATGCAAACTATGCACTATACCCAAATCTAGATAAACATGAATGTATGAATGCAAACTGATACACATGGATGCAGCTAGCCATAAGTAGACTTACATTTTTGTGCAACAGGAGATATTGTACAACAGGAGATATTGATGGCGCTTCCAAATGCAGGCTGTACCCGAACTGACCAGCTGCATAGAGGTGCAGAGCCCAAAACATGGGAAGATGACACAATTTGCATTCAAAACAGATGCAGCGAATGGAGGACGTTAGCTTCCAAAAACAGTTTGCGCACAGATTGTTCAGTACTAGACTCTTCCATGGTGTTGACCTGCCCTCACAGGAGAGACCTAACCACTAGCTAACAATTAAAACATAGTGTAAACCTGAGGCTGCTATCCATAAATGGTCTACACATTTACAGGAAAAATTGGCAGCAGGAGAGGAACGGCACAACAGCTGGGCAAGTAGCATTTTAAAAGAGAAACTCATCAAAGTCACCTTCCATTATATCACTTCATATTTCCTTTACTTTAGCCTTACCTGTATGGAGACATCACTGTATGATCCTCCTATCACTCCACTGATGGCTGTAAGTGTGTCTCCATGTATAGCATAAGATCCATCTGGACACAGATACTGAGGTCCATCTGCCCGAGTTAGTGAGCCACGCACAAGCTCCAGGGCCTGTTCCAGAGCATAGGTGTCTTTGGAGCACGTGTCCAGTATATGGGCCCCCAGATGAAGGCCAGGAAGGATTTGTGGATCCTTGTTGATGGCATCCAAGGCAAAGAGCATGGCTTCCAGCCTCTGCAGGCCCCGGTGCTCATTCATGCGGCCGCACTCCGAGCCAAGTCCCCCCTTTTCATGGACCGGAAAAAGACCCCCAATCACCAGATCCCCTTCTATCCTGATCTCCGGCCGGGGAATCTTGCCGCTTTTATCCAGGGCCATAGCAGGGAACAGGAAGAGCGTCCAAAGGATGGGTGCCATTGGGGCAGCCAATCAGACGGGAGGAGAAGGTGTGAAATGAGCAGCACAAGAGATCAATGAAGATGGGTCACCACGGCAACCTCTCCAGAAAAGAAGAATGAAGATGCTGTAAATTACCAAATGGTTGAATATCCAAGAATCCGGGAGACTCTACAATGATTCTACTGTGAATGAAGAGAAAAAAAGACTCAGGCAATGACGATAATGAAGACATGATCAAATCATCCTTTATCCTCCCGAATAGAAAACTGCTTAACAAATCACATATAACTGCTAGAAAAGCCATTTGGTTATTTCTTAAAAATAACATTCTCATTTTACTCTGTAGCAAGATACAACTTTTTCCTTCACAAAAAACAGCTAAATAAATAGTGTTTGTTGTAACCATGGAAACAGTGAACTGTTTGCAGAGAAGATTTCAGTAATCCTTCTCACCCTGCTCTTGTAATTAGTTCACTGCCTCTACCAGGTCAGATTTCAGAAAGGATGAAATGTGGCATTTCAAGAAATGTGATAATATTAACCATAAAATGAGGTGGGAGAGCCCTTTAGGCTACAGATTAGGCCACAATGAAATGTTGATTTGCAGGTTGCTGTGAAATAACTGAAAGGATCAATTCAAAAGAAATGACAGCTTTGCTTTTCAGCATCCAGAATGGCAATTGAATTATTTTAAGGAAGGCCGACCCTAACCTCTCACTTAGCATAGAGCTTCAAAATCCGTCAGCCAGTCTACGGATCAGCCTGTCTCAGTATCCACAGAACGGAAGCAAGCTGTAATCTTCAATTGATTTTGCCAAGTTCCTTGTAACAGGTAGTGTAGATGTGGACAGGCTTTTTTCTCTAAACCAAACCGGAGTGGAATCCTTAGACATAGACATTTCACACGAGACCGGATAGTGCAGAAATATCAGAGCTCTCATAGCTGGCTTGTTTTAAAGGTATGAGTTCTTGGACTAGCATCCTGATAGTGAAGCGGTGAATCCTCCCCCTCCCCCCCCCAATACCCAACCAGTATACAAGTCAGTTGTCTTCTCGCTTGTTTTGACCCAGTGACTCATTGGCAATTACTATGAAGCAGGATGTAAGCCATGGGGCCATGGACAGCCAGCAATTGCAACTGCTACATTCCTATCCTAGTCAAATGAAAGGCGCTATGAAAGGAGATGAATATGGAGGATACCATGACCAGCTACCATTTAAAGAAAAAAATCACGTGTGTAATGATGATCCATTGCCTTTTTTTGATTGCTGAATTAGGCCCTGTTCACAGTCAGGACTGGGTATCTTGAAAGGCCACAAAGGCCCGGGCCTTGGGCGGCTGCAGCCCAAGGGGGCACCTGAACATGATAGAGAAGTTGTAGCATATGAAAGAGGAGGCTGAAAATGGGGAGCAACACTTGGAAAAACGAAACTAATGCCCAAAGGAGCTGTTCATGAAAGAGACAGGCTAGAGTACATGGTTGATTCACATGGAAGAGGGGGCTGCACATGGAATGGGAGAGGTGCTGCTGTACATAAAAGGAGAGCCATAACCTAGTTGGTCTAGTGGCACAAAAAGTATAAATTGTTCACAGTAGAATGCTGCAGTGTGCCTTTAGGGAAGCATCTTGACAAAGAAAGTCACGCTGCAATAGTAAGTCTATGTGACGTTCAAATTGCCTCCATTGAGAGTGTTCCAATGGTCAATGGACAACAGTGTCGTAATACAGTGCCTTACCGCATAATGGGCTTGACTCACTAAACCGTGATAACTCATATCACGGCCGTTTTCGTGCGCATTCTCGCATTTGTGTACGATCGTGAATTATCGCGCAAAATCGCAAATTATTGCATGCATACGTGAATTGAAAATTTGCAATTGCGCACGATAATTCAAGATCGCGCGCAAATGCGAAAATGCACGCCAAAATGGCCGTGATATAAATTATCACGGTTTAGTGAATGAAGTCCCATGTGCGTGTTAAAGCGGTTTAAAACTCTGACAAAATATTCAACGAAAATGTGTTTTGCTACTTTTTATAACCCATACAATTATCACATTTGCTTTTGTGCACAAGTATTATAATTCATTTATAAATTATAACTTCCCAAAGTTCAGTTTATTTACTTTGAAAGCTGCTGGTGCATTTTATTCATAACTGTTGTAATTCTGTTGTAAATGCAGCCATTAGCGATTTCTGACCTGTGTTTCACCCCAGGACTCATTAGCATAAGTTTCTGCACAGCCAGAGAATGTTTACTTCATTGTATCAAGTAAAGAATGTATACAGAAGATAAGCTAATCACCAGTTCGGATGCGGCAGTCCCTGCAGGAGAAAAAGTCATTCCTGTGATGTAACCGTTTACATGCTGTTTTACAAAAAAAAAACCATTGTGTTAGTATATTATATGCTGTAAATAATCTTTTAGAGCAAAGAAGAAATACTGGGTTATATTCCACTTTAACAGTGGGAGTAAAACATACTTTTCAATGACTTTATGCTTTACGCAAAGGTCGCCTAATGTGCATGAGACTTTCTCATTCCATTGTGTTCCTGTTTCTAAAGGAAACGCAATGCAGCTCTTAGGCTAGGTTTCCACTTGTGCGTTTTGTGTCATATTTTCTGCTCAGAAAATTTGCATAGATTTTAAAACTAATGTTAGTCAATGCAGCCGTTTCCACTCTATGCGAATTTTCGTACGCGTTCGTACGCGTGAAAAAATCTGAGGTCCTGCATCATAGTTTCGGACATCGTGTACGATTCGCGTACAATGCTTTGTACAGGCAATGCGAATTTTCACGTTATTTGCACAAAAATTCGCTGTGAATCCATGGTTACAGGAAGTTGTCAGCAATCATGAGTAAGCTGTTACTAGGCAGATTATGTATATTTAACTAATGCGAATTTTCACGTACAAAAATTCGCATAAAAACGTGTACAAATTTACATTCGAATTTTCACCAATCAAGAAAATCTTATACGATTTTTTGCAGGCGAAAATGTAACGCTACAGTGGAAACGTAGCCTTACTGTGAAGGTAGACTTTGGGAGGGTTTACACCTGAATACATCTGAAAAAAAAGCATGCATTTTTCCACACATATGTGTGCGAAGGGTATTTTTTTTTTATAAGTTCGCATTTTTATGTGAGTGTTTCATCTGCATTTTACGTCTTTTCTGCGTTTTTGATGCATGAGTTTTGTCACCCACAGACAGCTGACAGGATACAGGGCATAATTTACATAAAAACACATAGGAAAAACGTATTTAAAAAATGTGGTACATATGTATTTTCATTGAAATACTTTGGGCTTGAATCACAGAGCTGTGATAACTCATCACGGTCACGCTACCGTTTTGCGCGCAAAATCGCGTCCGATTTCATGCGCAAATGCAAATTTTTGAATGAAAACGGCTGCGATTTCGCACACAAATTTGCGTTTGCACGTGAAAAACATTACGCGCATTATAGCGAGTTATCCCGGCTTTGTGAACCAAGCCTTTTGAGTGTGATTTGCACGCGGTATGCGCCAAAAGTAGTATAAGATGTCTTAAATGTGTTTTTTTAGAAGTAGATTAATCCTATTGCAGCAATTGCTATTGTTTTTGTACAATAGAATTACATCCGGCGTTCAGCAATATGTAATCTCGCACTGTGAGAAAACACATGCCAATTTACCAAGTGTGAATTCAATAATTCATAAATCCAGAAGATTAACCTGACAGCCGCGCAACTGGCATTTTTTTTTCAAAG
Source organism: Hyperolius riggenbachi (assembly GCF_040937935.1). Lineage (NCBI taxonomy): Eukaryota > Metazoa > Chordata > Amphibia > Anura > Hyperoliidae > Hyperolius > Hyperolius riggenbachi. The sequence continues at coordinate 71,470,425 of NC_090654.1, read as the reverse complement.
GGGAATAAAGGAAAAAAAAAAATCCGCCGCCACAATCCTATCACTTGATTTTTTTTTCTTAAACGTCAATAATCTTATCATTCTATATTACAGGATGTTGAGAAGTGGAAAGAGAGCCACAAAGGAATAAACATTTCTGATTCTCTCCTGAAACTCCCACACATCAATCCCCAGGCTCTGCTGTGTGAAAACATACCCAGAATGCCTTGCAAAGCCCGTAATGCTGACCCCTAAGCAGCACTCACTGCGTGGAGGTCTTTGTCCTGTGCATTGTTGTAGGAGACTCTATAGAACTTTACCAAGGCGCTTAACAATGTGCTGTTTACATGGGCATCTGTGTAATACAAATCAATCTGTTCTCTGCTTCTTCCCACTCCTCTCTACTCCACCGTATCTCCGCATGTGTGTGCAGATTATTTACCGCTCCCCAGCATGGAACAGAGGCTTGAGTGAGTCTTAGCCATTACAGTTAAACCAACATTTACTTAACGTCTCACTGTATATACAAGTCATTTAGGGGGCTAGCCAGAAAAGGATTAACCACTTCACCTCAAAGGGGTTTTCCCCTTAAAAACAGCCATTTTCACCTGTCAGCACTCCTTCCATTCATTCGCCTATAACTTTATTACTACTTATCACAATGACACAATCTATATCTGTTTTTTTTTTGTTTACCAATTAGGCTTTCTTTGGGGTGTACATTTTGCTAAGAATTATTTTATTATAACTGCGTTTTAATGGGATTAATAAGAAAAAAATGGAAAAAAATAATTATTTCTCAGTTTTTGGCCATTATAGTTTTAAAATAATACATGCTACCATTATTAAAACCCAGACATTTTATTTGCCCATTTGTCCCAGTTATTGTAACGTTTAAAATGTTTCCTAGTACAATGTATGGCACCAATAATTTATTTGGAAATAAAGGTGCATTTTTTGAGTTTTGCGTCCATCCCTAATTACAAGTCCATCATTTATAAAGTAATGGTAATATACCCTCTTTACATACATAGTAAAATGTTCAGTGTCTAAGGTAACTATTTACAATTTATAATTTTACACTTTGGCCACAAGATGTCCTCGTAGGTGACTTCAGTATCCGTACTATTAGTATGCAAACCCGGAAGCACTGCGTGGACTGTCTTTATGAATGAAGATGCCGTCTTATAGACAGCGCGTTTATTCACATGGAGACTTAGATCAATGAATGGGAACTGTATTCCCATTTATTGATCTAGCAGCTACCGATCGGTGGTAACGAGCGACGGTGACAAGCACGGGAAGTGGGGGCGAGCGGGAACGCGTGACGAAGAGGGATCAATTCATGTAAGAATTGAATGCAGCTAGCAGCATCTATCGGCACTTTATTTGAGGAAGTGGGCGAGTTCCTATGAAACACGTTGCCTGTGCTTTATAATAAAAATTTAATTCTAACATGAATTGGTCTTCATTGAGGTAAGCCACCTCACATTTTTTAATTTTTATTTGTTTTTAATGTATTTTATCTTCATTGGGCGCCTCTTCCCCTTTATCCTGTGCTTCACCCCCCTTTTGAGAGGGGTGTCATCTACACCTGACCCTTAGTGGTTGCAACCACTGTATAGGTTATCAGAGTGTGTTGGGAATCGCAAGTGTCTTTGCATCACACTTGTATTTCTATGCGATTCTTCCCAAAGCAGCTGTGATTTCCATTCATTGTAATGAATAGAAATCTCAAAGCGTTTGCTGGAATTTGAATGCAACATTGTGTTGGGATTCCACAGCGAAGGACACCAGGCAGTGCAGTCAATGCATTTCCCATGTCCCTGTGGATCGTGTCGTATCCTGTTACCAAAACCGCTTCTGAAAACACGAATGTGAGGAATCTGTGCAGCCTTACATAGTCACCCTTTTCACACTGCTGCAATTTAATTTTCGCCCAAATGCAAAAGTAGCACATGCAACATTTTTCCTGTATTTGCATTTGGGTTAAATCAATAGGAGGACAAAAAAGTAGCATAGCAAACGTGGTGCAGATTTTTGTTGTGATGTTCTGGAACTTTTTTTTTTTGCCATTGAAAATCGCAATTACACCATGAAAACTGTGTACGTAAATTTCTGGCGCCATGGAAAATCTGGCACAGGAACATTGCTGATAGCAGAATATCAGTAGATTTACCGATACTCTACTATTTAAAGTGTTATTTTTCGTTAGTAAAATATCAGTCATCGTTACCAATATTTTACTATGGGTATTCCATGCTAACTCTACTCTCACACAGACAGAACCCTGCCTCTACTGATGCCTAACTCTAAGACCCCCCTGGTGGTGCCTAACCCTAAGATCCCCTCATCCCCGTTGGTTCCTAACCCTAAGACCCCCTCTGGTGGTGCCTAACCCTAGGATCTCCCTCATCCTCAATGGTTCTTAGCCCTAAAACTCACCTGGTGGTGCCTAACCCTAAGATACCCCCCCCATCACTGGCGGGTCCTAACCCTAAGATCCCCCCCTTGGTGCCCAACCCCAAACACCCACACTGAACAAACGCCCTTCCTGACCCCTAACCCTAAACGACCCCCTGCATAAACCCCTCCCCAACGCGTATCCCTAACCGCCCCCCCCCCCCCCCCCCTTGCAAAAACCCCCTTCCCAACACCTAGCCCTAACCAACCCCTCGCCCCCAACAAAAAAAAATATATTAGAAAAAAAACCCACAAAAAATGACAATTACTGGTGGTCGCCTGTTGCCTGAATATCCCCTTTGTCGTCGGCTTTCTGATATTTTCAATTAAAGTCTATGGTGGCGCTCAATTTTTTCACAAGCTGCATATGCCCGATTTGTTTTATATTATGAAAACCCACCTGAGCACATTGGGAAAATTGGGATTGCACCATGTTTATCTCCCATGATACAGACCACCAGAACCAACTTTACAAGGACAGCTACTGTGTGAGAGGTGTAAGCAGAGGGAAAGGCATGGTTTGTTATTAAATATCACTATACTTAATGCACATATAGAGATGATTATTACTACTGTAACATCAATAAAGAGCTAATGCAGGGCCAGGGACTTTAGGAGGGCCCCATGTGGGTCACTGCAGTCACGACCTCCCCATCCCCTACTGCTACGTCACAGGCAATCAGTATATAGGCAGTGTATTGGAGTATCCATGAATAAAATGTGCTTGGAACAGCAATACAGCTTTCTTCCTCTTCTCTCTGGATTCAGCTGGAGGGCAGCTCATTCGGGTGTTAGAATGTGATGCCAAAAGTAGCCCCTCTGAGGGACAATTAGTGACATGGCTAAGCAGTGTGGAACTTGTCAACTGCACAATAGTAATAACTATAATAATAATGTATGTGCCATATAAGATGATATACTGTATATACTATTTCAGCCAAATCTAGCTCTTATATGTAAATTGGTCCCTAAGAGTATTGCTTATATTTCAGTCCTCAGACCAGACTAGTCATTGAACCTTCTGATGTCTAATAAGGATTCTTTTACTATCAGATGTGATATGATTTCCCAGGATCCACCCCAGCCGTCACCCACCATATCTACAGCGAGCTGCAAGCAACAAGTGAGCTTCCGTCTCCCGCAGCCCACAGAAGTCACGGAAGAGCTGTGACAGATTGTCAGCTGCGGTTGTACAACATTCATCTCCGTAACTTCTTTCATGTTACACGCTGTAATTGCTGACAGAATCCATAAGCAGGCGCCGCGTTGATCAGTTACACCATTAACCATCTGCTGCCAGATAACGTTTCCAGTGAATCTGTTACATCTAGATCAACATAAATGTGCAAAAGACCAGACAGAAATCATAAAGAAAATGTTTTCAGGGGACTGACAAAAAAAATAAAAAAATAACAAACTTGTTCTCCTTTCCATGAAACTGTCTAAATTCTTACTGGAAGAAATGTACTGCACCCTAAATTATCTTTAAAAGGGGTGGTCACGTGACCATTCCTTTAACTTCCTGATGACCCTTGCCCTCCATACACAGCTCAGCCTAGACACACACCCCGATGCCAGAACCATCAGTGATAAACGGTACACCATCAATGTTAATCAAAACTGCTAGAAGCGAAGTGCATGGTCATGTGACCACTGCTTTCTCACAGTATTTGTGTGTAAAGCACATTTTTTATGTGTAAACTTTAAAGCACTATTCAGGGTTTTAAAAAAGCATCAATTGATAAATTACGCCAATCATACTTACTATAGATTTCATATTGAGATCAAAGAGGCGCCCCAAAAAGGAGATCAAATGGTTGTAACCGTTTATGGAATAAGAAGAAAAGGGCTTACCTGAATAAGTAAACCACTAATGTTAGGTAAATAGGTTCTTCAATGATACACTTAATATAACACAGTTCGCGGAGCTGAGTCTGCTTCCTTAGGTTACATACAGGTAAAATTTGAAAAATAGACTATTGTGCAAAAGTCCATTTATTTTGATAATTCAACTTAAAAAAGTGAAACTAATGAAATAGACTCATTACATGCACAGCAAGATATTTCAAACCTTTATTTGCTATATTTTTGATGATTATGGCTTACAGCTTATGAAAACCCCAAAATCAAAACAGACTATTAGAATATTGTGAAAATGTTCAATATTCTAGGCTCAGTGTCAGACTCTAATCAGCTAATTAACCAAAAACACCTGCAAAGGGTTCCTATTTCTAATATTAGTTTCTCCTTTTAACCTCTTGACGACCAGCCAACGCCGATTGGCGTAAACTGGTCGTCTGCGGGTTACCATGAAAACGATCGAGCGGCCTTTCCATGTCAGTTCACGGAGGGTGTCTCCGTGAACAGCCGGAGAGCCACCGATCGCGGCTCGCCGGCAAAATGTAAACAGGCGGGGAAGAAATCCCTGCTGTTTACATCATACGGCGCTGCTGCGCAGCAGCGCCGTAAGGCAGATCGGCGATCCCCGGCCTCTGATTGGCCGGGGATCGCCGGCATATGATAGGCTGAAGCCTATCCTTCAATGCGCAGGATGGAAATCCGTCCTGCGCAGCTCACAGGGGGAGGGAGAGGGAGGGAGCGGGAGAGACGGCGGAGAACGCTGCGGAGGGGGGCTTTGAAGAGCCCCCCCCGCTAAGCAAATGCAGCCGGCGGCGATCAGACCCCCCCCAGCAGGACATCCCCACTAGTGGGGAAAAAAGGGGGGTAGTCTGATCGCCCTGCTGCACTCCTGATCGGTGCTACGGGCTGTAGAGCCCACGCAGCACCGATCAGTGAAAAATCCCCTGGTCGGCAAGTGGTTAAGTTGAATTACTGAAATAAATGGACTTTTGCACGATAGTCTAATTTTTAGAGTTTCACCTGTCAGTAACTGAAAGAAAACAGTAAACACTTAAAGTGACAAAATATGTTTTGTAAAAAAGTAAAAAAAGAAAGAATATATATATGATAAAGGGAATTTCGATAACAAAAAACAAAAAAATATATACAGTATATATATTTATATATACACCCATAAAAGTTAATGTCCATGATTCATATAGACCATTTTATTGCTTATGGGCAAATAAATATCTTACCCCCATTAATAATCAGCATAAATTGATGTTCAATTAATTTGACGTTCAATTAATATGTCCTGATCTGATAGTATATCTAATCCATTAATGTGCATTCATCCAACATACATGTTTAAACAATAAATGAATTGTATGACGCTCAGATTGATTGTATGACTGTCATACAATCAATTTAATGTAGTATGCATTTATTAAGTATTTATTATGTTTTTAAACATGTATGTTGCACGGATGTACTTTAATGCATTAGACAAACTTTCAGACCAGGAACTCTTAAAGGGACAGTAACCCTTTACCTATATGTTCCATACTATATTCATTTAACATTTGTTTATGCTGATTATCAATAGGGGTAAGGTATTTATTTGGCCATAAGCAATTAAATGGGCTATGTGAATATGAGTCCATGAATCACGAACATTAACTTTTATGGGGGAAATATAGTTACAGTATTTGGCTAATAACAATTAAATCAGCTTTGTGAAAAGTGAACATTAACTTTATAGGTTTATATATTTATGTACAGTATATATATATATATATATATATATATATATATATATATATATGTATATTTGTTCTTTTAGAAATGCCTTTTATTATCTACTAGTGACGGGCTAGGTCTGTCACCGCGCGCCTGCTGCACCCGCACCTGCCCTCGCGCGTGCACTCGCACACATGCTCGCCCCTTCCTCCCCTTCAGTGTCTCTGCGGCCCTCCCTGCACATGCGCAGTACAACAAAACACACACAGGGACATGGGACGCAGAGACACTTGGGTTTTATTATAGAGGATAATTTGATTTTATATTTATATATTTATAATTTGATTTTTGCTTTTTTCTGAAAGATATTTTGTCATTTTAAGTTTTTACTACAAGTTTTTGTATTTTTCTCTTTCAGACACTGTATATAACCCGAGGAAGCAGTCTCAGAGATTGGTGCATGCGGAAAATCACATTCAGAATTACCTTTGATAAGTGTGAACAAGCAACTCCGGCTTACTGCGCAGGCATGGCTGTGATCATGCAGGCCCAGTACAGCCGTGAGCAAGTTTAAAGAGGAGCATGTTCGCGAGCTTGTCAGATTCCTTCGGGGGGAGGGCTTGGCAACGAGAGACCGGAGGACGGGGTGGGAAGCCTCTCTAGAATCCAGAGGCTTCCCTCTCCTCTGAGGCGTAGCAATGGATGGGAAAGGGGGGACATGTGTCCCCGGGTGCAGCACTGTGAGGGTGCTCAGCACAGCCGCTGCACTCCCACATGCATGAGAGATGGCTCGCTAGATGCCCAAAGTCTGCTTTTCTTCCTCCCTCTGCAGAGGAGTACAGAAACGTTAACAGCAGCAGAAAAAGGGGAGCACATGTGGCTATCTAAAGGGGGCACATTTGGCTATATAAAAGTGGCACATCTGGCTATCTAAACAGGGGGGGGGAGGGGGGCACCTCTGTCTATCTACATGGGAAAGGGGACTCATGTGGCTGTCTAAACAGCATTTGTACATCTGTCTCCACCCATGACCACGGCCTCATTCTGATGCGTGTACATGCCATTTTATTGGGGGGGGCTCAAAAAAGTTGTCCTCGGGCGATGACAACCCTAGCTACGCCTCTCCCTCTTCTTAGGTAACTATTTTCCTTTTGACCCGAGGTTTGCCTCAGGTACACTTTAAGGTGCAGGTGAGAGTGGAAGGGGCTTGGTAGTTATGTTTTGATAGGACACCATCACACCTGTTACTATCTAGTTACTAGAAAAATATTCTCATTTGCTTTCCCAACGAGTGGGAAGTTGGGGCTAGCAAATCACTGCTAACTTAACTGGATCAGCAACTAAAACATTTGATTTGCCAATCCCAAAAACCGCTTGGAGCTAATGAGCTTATTAGGAGATCTTTTCTTGTGTGCCCAATCCTAATTGTTACCTATTAAGGATCTGCTGCATGTGCAGGGCCTAGTTTCTTATTGACAGATTCATTTTCACTTCCTATTTAATGCTGACAAGTATCCATTGAATCTGTGGTTATCCCTGGTAATGATCACAGCTCATTAAATGCAACATCACATCTCCTATCAGTCAGGCATCACCCGACTCCTCTGTGTAACTTCATTCAAACACGTCCTCGTAACACTCACACACCGACACAGACAGAAGCCAAACACCCACATAACGCATGCTATTCCACAAGCGCGCTCATCTAGCTACACATCATAAACACACACATGTACACATAAATCATAGATGCTCGCATGGACACCTCAGATCTCTGTTAAAGATTGGGGGGGGGGGTGGAAGGTAGGGGGGATTCACAGGGTAACCATGGCAACCAGATCTTGGGAGCAACATGGAGGGGGGGCTATCTCTCTAATAGAGAACAAGAGAAGGAGGGTATAGGAGGGGGAGTGTACATTCTCTCCTAACAGACAAGTTGCCTGTGATCAGAGCTGACCACCTGTGTGCCGCACTCTCCTATGATGCAAGCAGTGGTTGTGGAGAAGTACAAAATATGGGGTACCAGGTATGAAAGTTTAAAATCAGTCAAGCAGTCCCAGTTTTGGGCTTGGGCTCTAAGCTTAACTTTTACAGAAAGTGAGGTTGCTGTAATGGCTGCTATAAAAATAAGACTCCTACTGAGGAAGGGGGGGGGGGGGGGTCGGGCTAGCAGGCATCAGCTAAGGGGGACGGGGGGGGGGGGGGGGGGGGTGGCACTTGCATCTTTTCCCCATCATTTTGGTGGTTCACAAAATCACAAAAAAAAATTGCCACCTCCCTTCAATTTCAGACTGCTTCATTCATATCAACAGCCCTTTGTTCTTATATATACCCTGGAAAGTATCACAGTATACACTTATTCGGTAACAACATCTGGAATTACTGCGTTTTGAACACTATGATTACTATCTATCTATCTATCTATCTATCTATCTATCTATCTATCTATCTACTACATCATTATCTGTGCTATCCCTCTTGCTATAGTCTCATCTGTACCTCTGTCTTGACCATTATTGTGCTCCCTCCCTCCCTGTCTTTCAACCTATCTCTATCTTGGTCTTTCCACACTCTCTCATCCTTCTTTATCTCTCTCTCTCTCTCTCTCTCTCTCCCCCTCTCTCTCTCTCTCTTTTTCCATCTTTCTCAAACTACCCCCTTTTGTTTGTCTCCATTCCTCTCTCAGCACTCACCTCTTTCACTTCCCCCTCTTTACTAAATGTCTCCCCCTTAGTTCTTCTCTACCGAACACTGGGAATCCAGTGCAGGAGGTAAGGGCGCAGCTGGCGCCCCCGTACACTGTAATAGGAATAACGGATATAGCGGTGCACACTGAGAAACTTCGGCGCCGTCAGAAGACGGAGCTAAAGTTACTTTAAAACACTTCCAATTGCTGGAAGCTGAATTACATAATTCCCCACTATCCACGTCAACTTGGAGGGGGAATAGTAATTACCGCCGCCGGGAGTTGTGCAGGAGCAGGGTAAGCCATACTGGCTGTATCCTGCGCTCAAGTCTCCCGGCGGCTTTTTAATAGGTACGCCTTCTTCCCCCCCCCCCCCCCCCCCCCGCCCACATGTGCATCTTTTTCTTGTGACTTCATTGTTACTTCCTGTTATTTCACTGGCAAAGACTTATGGCTAAAACACTGAACCGAGGGAAACTTTTAAAAGAAACTTGCTAATACAGTGCTTCAGAAACCCCTTCCTCCACCCTACCTCCCTCTGAAAATAAAAACAAAAACCTGATGGAACCCCACAGCTAAATACATACCGTAATAATAATACATTGGTAACAGGTCAGTAACATGTTTGGATATAAAAAGACCAGAAACAGGGAGGCTGAGACTCCCAAAAGTCTCTCAGACTCACAATTACAGACTACCCAGCTAGCTCATGGTGAACCAGAATTCCTTGGAGTGTCTAAGGAGCTACAAAGGACCAAAAAGCCCTCTTACTAAAATGCTATGGAAAACAAAAGTCAAAAGTCTCTCGAAAGTAGAACCACTCTGTGAAACCCTATATGTACAATGCATACTTACAATGCAAAAATACTGCAGTTTAAGAATAATTTGGGGAGTTCATCATCCACACTACATTTTATCATTCAAAAACTTTTAGAATCCAGAGAAAACTCTGTACACAAGGGACAACAATGGAAATCGTTATTAGATGCCTATTAGCTTTGGACCCTTAAAACATTAAAACAGACCTAATTCTATAGTGGAAGTAATTGCATAAGCATTGAAACACTATGAGAAACAAGTGTCTGTGAACACAACTGGGTGTTGCGTGCACACAGGCAAGTCAATACTATAAAAAGCAGATAAGACACAGTACATTTATATCGCACTTGGCTCCGGGCAGACTCAAGCTGCAGCCATAGGGCTCACTCTATGGGCAGTAGAAGCATTAGGGAGTCTTGCCCAAGGTCTCTTCACTGAATAGATGCAGACCCTTAACCAGCTCACTATCCAGCCACAGGAAGCCATATATAATCATGATCCAGAACCACTACCACTTTCTCTGAGCTCAAATGTATTAAAGATGGATGAAGGTATAGTGGAAAACTATCCTGTGGTATGACAAATCAAAAAGTCAAATTATTTTTGGAAAACATTAATGCTGCCCCCTGTGGTCTAGAGAGGAGAAGAACCATCCAGCCTGTGATCAACGCACACATCAAAAGCCAGCAATGATTATGGTATGAGTGTGTATACGTACCTTGCACACCTGTGACGGCACCATGAATGGTGAGTGATATATATATATATATATATATATATATATATATAGAGAGAGAGAGAGAGAGAGAGAGAGAGAGAGAGAGAGAGAGAGAGTGTGTGCGTGCGTGTGTGTGTGTGTTACAGCCAGATCCCAAATTTGGCAAAATTTGGCCACTTCCATCGCCTGCCAGCCAATACCCGGAGTGGCCTGGGCTACTGCGGCCAATGCAGAAGTGGCAGGTGTGGCTTGTGTACTACTCTCACAGGAATATACAGGGCAGTCTGTGCCTGCACTCTCTCCCTCCCTGTTTTGCATATGGTGTCATTGGATCTCATTGCATCCTGTGTTATAGCAGCAAATACTGGCAACACCGGCTGCAATAAAACCCCACAGAGACACCACACCCACACATACACAGAGCAGGGAGGGAGAGAGTAAAGCTTTGTATATGTCCTCCCTGCAGACAGAATAGAGGGGGGGGGGGCAAGAGGCAGGAGGAGGAGTCAATAACAAGCATTCAGATCCTACATTTTGTTGCATCTGTTTTGAATGCAAGTTGTGTAACCTGCCTATATTTAGGCTCTGCACATCCATGCAGTTGGTCAATCAGATGCAGCCTGCCTTGGGAAGCGCTGCCATCTCCTCCTGCCGTATATAAATGTAAGCTTACTTATGGCTAGCTGCATTCATGTGCTATTTCAGTTTGCATTCCATTTTAATCTGAGTTTAGGGTTTAGTGCATAGTTTGCAACTGTTTTGAATACAAGGTGTGTATTTAGCCTCTAGGGGGCTCTGCACGCCACTGTTGGTAGTGGTTTTGGATGCAGAATGAATAGGAGCACTGCCAATTTCTCCCTGTTCCCAAAAATTCAGATCCCGCCGCCAAACACGATTTGTTTGGCTGCAATAGCCCGGCCACTTCACATATTGGCCAGCCAGAACCCAAAGTGGCCAGACTTCGGGTTCTAGCCTCAACATATACAAGTTTTAAGGAAGCGTATGCTGAAACACAATGCCATCATTTTTAGGGAAAGCCTTGCATATATAACCCTTTTGAAAACCTTTCCCCTATTATGAAAACAAAAAATATGACATGGGACACCCTGAACCACTAAGCAGCTTAAATCCCATATCAGGGAACAATGGACAACATTTCTCTTTTAGAACTACAGCAACTGGTGTCCTCCCGAACAGGTCAGTAGTTCATGTATTTTATCTTTCCCTGTCCTCAGAAGTTGTATTCTGCCAGGAAAATTTGTATGGCTATAATTAGCTTATCAGTGATGGTTACTATATTCCCTACAAGCTACCAACAAGACAGAAGCTGTCACTTCCATGCCTAGAAATTAACTCTTTCAGGTAGCAAAATAAAACAGCCTGGGAATTAATATGTCTTGCACTGTACACACACATGTTTATCTCATCATGTCACATGTCGCCTCAGGTACACTTTTAATAGTATCTATGTATCCATCCACTCAGATTTTACCATATCATATGCTGGGTGTTCTACCACACACAACAAATCAGAAGCAATCCAACGTTTGCATCTACCCCATGCAAAAACCTTACTGAAATTCTATCTAAAACCCAGGCAGCCATCCATGTAATTCCAGGGATTTGAAATTGCTTAGGTCAGGTATGTCAAACCAGTCCTACGAGGGCCAAGATCCTCACACATTTTTGATACAGCTCATATGAATTCATGTGTCTGACTCAGGAAAGGTGTGGTCCATCAGGTAGATCACATTCCTTTGTTTCTCAGTCCATCCTAAACACTGGCATGGATCTGGCCCTCCAGGCCTGGAGTTCGACACATGTGGCTTAGGTTAAAACGATTTATGATTGGAGCTACTGCTTACCGGACTTTGTGATAATAGGCCAGGGGTGTGTGTGTGTGTGTGTGTGTGTGTGTGTGTGTGTGTGTGTGTGTGTGTGTGTGTGTGTGTGTGTGTGTGTGTGTGTGTGTGTGTGTGTGTGTGTGTGTGTGTGTGTGTGTGTGTGTGTGTGTGTGTGTGTGAATTTGATCAGATTAAATGAACAACTTTTTTGACATGGCACTAGAGATGGTCGATGTGATGTGCAAGTAATGCCAAGTTGATGGAAGTTTTACAGTTGTACATTTATGTGGCTGCAGCATTTGATTGGTTAATTTCCAAGCTTCATTAATTTGCATAAAGGTACCATCCATTTTGTATCTACTAGAATTATTTATATCTCATTGACCATCTCTATATGACATATGACAGCAGCCATATTTGCATATTATATAAACAGATTCTGCTTAATTCTGCTTCATATCATTGGTGCTTTTACTGTTCATATTATCTCACTACAAGTCTTGAAGTGCGAGCTCTTTGTATTAAAAGCTCTAGAGGCTAAATCATTTTTATCACCGCAGTGATTCAGTAACCACTCTAACACTAGCCATACACTGGTTGATGTGGCCAAAAGTTATATCCCTCTCAGGTCATAATATGTTCAGATCTGATCGTATCCCTCCACACGCCGCAAATAGATTTTTAATAGATTTCAGCATCTTTTACTCCATTGGCTACCAATAAAATTAAGAATTCTGTTTAAGATTGGCTTATTGACATTCAAATCCTTGCAATCTATTAAATATCGATCGAACAGCAGAGTTTCAATGCAGTGCAACATTAAGGGCCATCGGTCTGCCACCGCTCCCGATCCACCACAGTCGATCAATATCTTCCGCATAGTACAATTGATCAATTTGAACGATTTTGGTTGATTATCGATTGGATTGACCTATCGGGCTGTCATGTTCGGGCATCAATTTCGAACAGATTTGATCAAATGATAAATTTGTCCAGTTATCGATAGGAAAATCGACCGGTGTATGACCAGCTTTAAATACACAGACAATACTGTAACTATGAAAACATATCTGATTGCCTGACCTGCAATCATGAAGGTATCATACAGTAAACATGCAAGGATGAGAGGCGTGCAGAAAATAATTAAGTTGAATACATATATATATATATATATATATATATATATTAAGCAGTATACTCTCCTTTCACACACACCTCCTGAGGAACCTGAAGACATCTAAGCAGCATCACGTAAAGACGTTCTGCTATAAATATGTCTGTTACTTGTGCTGATTAGTTCTCATCCAGCAGAGGAAGGAGATCAATGAGCACAAGTTTGTGCCTTCGTATTGTGGAGCACATCAGAGGCGGAATTGTTTTCCTGGCACCGATTTGCAATAAATGTTTCCTTCCACAGACAGAAGACACAGCCAGGGTCACCTCTCATCTCTAGTCACCAATTCTCCCGCTCCTACAGCTCTCCCTGCACACAGAAACAGAGCGAAAAGCCTATACCAGATGTGTGGGATCCCACTGAGAGATGCGGCTCTGCGTTCATCCAGAGACAGATGGCAGTCAGCAATGCAGCCACTGAGATCTCTGTAGGTTGTGGGGTTCAGTGAGGAAGATGTGAAGCTAGGAAGCTCTCCTAACAGAAGCAGTTGTAGGTGACTGCTGAGAAGATGAGGGCTTTAAAGCAGAGACAAGGGGCAGCCCTAACTGCCCTTGTAGTGGTTGTTCTAGCTTCTTGCCTGTGGGCATTGCAAGTGCTGCACCTAGGAAATTATTTTCACCTTCCACAACTTCCTCTGTCAGGGCTGCTGACTCTTCCCACATAGCACAAGGTAGAAAACCAGTAACTGCAGTCATCTGCCTCATTTCTAACGATAGTTTTGGTGTCCCTTGCATTCTAACATCTTTTAAACAAATTTGGTCAATAGTTACTACACATATATATTTTACACTGGATTATTATTATTCTACAGCACTTTACGGAGTCTATGGCCATGTCTCTAACGGTTCCTCACAGGAGCTCACAATCTAATCATTACCAAAGTCCTATGTCTCTATTATAGTCTAAGGCCAATTTTGAGGGTGAGCCAAGTAACTTATCTGTATTTTGGGGGGATTTGGGAGGACACAGAGCACTCAACGGAAACCAGCACAAACATGGGGAGAACATACAAACTCCATTTAGATAGTATTTTGGCCCAAATTTGAACTGAGGATCTTAGCACTTCAAGGCAAGAGTGCTATCCACTACACCAAAGTGCTGCCACCGAAGATCAATAGCACTTTTGCCATTTACTCATCCTTCAGTAGACTGACTTAGAAAACACTTATACATGATTATGGGCAAAAGTTAATGAGATTTTATTCCAGCTTAGAGTGGGTTCCTTGTTTAAAAAATCTCACTGGAGAACTTCCATGATTGAGTCACTGTCCAAGAAAAAAATACACAAAATTTACCAATTGGGTATAGTCCTATTGCTTGGAAACAAGATACCCAACAACATCTTCCAAAGATTCATCAGGATGAATAACATCAGGACAAGACAGATCTGAACTCCACAATCAATACATATTTTAGTGGACTTTAGAATATTTTTTATATTGTTTTGTATTCACCAAATCAATCAATCAATCAATCGATCAATCATAATCAAGTCTAATTGAACAAGAACAGGACATTCTAGTTTAAAAAAATCAAAGTTCAAGGCTCACCAATACTGGCACTTGACTGACCTCTTAGTATCTCTCTCGGGGGCACACTCCCCCTCTGTTTTCTTTTCTTGTCTTATCACCATTGCTCCATTAAAATCCCTTCTCTACAATTAAATATAACTTTTTATATATCTCACACTTCTGATCATAATCTACATTCTTTGTAGAGATCAATCATGACTGTTCCATACCAAGGCACATGGCGACTTATAGTCGCTAGTCACTACCCTGCACAGTTAGTGTTATGCTATCAGAGCAGTGGAATAATGATGTGCTGCTGTTGTCTTCTGCTGCTGATTTGTTGACATGTTTCACCTTTGCTTCAGGATGAAGCTACGACTCTTCTACTACTAATATAAAGAATTAATGAGAAAACGCACAGATATCATGAAGCTGAATCTTATATGAGCACAACAGGGGCTTTAGTGGTACAGCCTTTGTGCTGGAGAGCCTTGGCATTTCCCCATTCTTTGGACATTGAGGTCCATCCATGGCTTATATCTCTGTGCAGCTTCCAATTCACTTCTAATCAGCATCTTCTGGATCAGTCAAGTCATTTATAAGCCCCAATTTTCTCCTCTCCTCATTTAGTTCCCCAGGCACCTATTATTTACAATTAGAATCCTCAGTGTTGTCAACAGTAAAACAGTCAATAGCAATTTAAACAGTAAGAACAGATCATTTCTTTTCTTCACGTCTTTGTTTTGTGACATCACGTTCAGCAAAATGTGTCTTGTTCTAACGATTTATGAATGTGCTTTATGTGGAATCCTGTCAGTAGGCTGGCCCTTTTTTTTCTTTAAATAATAATTAGAAAAAATAGTAAACCAGCTCCTACCCCAGGCTCCATGTGGTGCCGGAAGTCTCAGCAGCTGCGCCTAAACTCAATGATTGTGAATCACTGGAGGCACATACTTGCTTTTACAGTTCCACTGTATATCTCCAATTTCCTTCCTTCCACTAATAATGCTAATAATTTTAATTGCAGGCTCTCACAGTCTGCTAGTCCAGACCCTCTTCTGTGCCATGCTTTAGTTACACAAACACACTCACACCATGTAAGGGCTCATGCATGTTGAGGATAAACTGGGTTTTTTTGCTTGCCCATAGATGAACAGTAGTCAATAGTATGCTAAACCTAGGAGATTTTGGTCTGCTTACAAACTGTAAACCAGTTATACATTTATTTATGTCTTTGAATAGTATCTATGTCTCACTCCACTGGGTAATATTCATTTCCATACATCATGAATTAGATAGACCTTATCTTTCACCCCACCACTGAGAATCTCTTGCTAACTCTTGCTCACCTACCCCTTAAGTGCTAAGTCCTCTGTACACTGCTGTCACTTGGCCCCTTTGCCATAATGTGCCCTGCCTTTGACCCCTGAGCCCTGAAGTGTCTTGTTACCCCTGCCCCTGCCCTCTAACTTCCATAAAGTCCTGCCCTCTAACTTCCATTCTCTCAAGCCCTTCTCCCAATTTCTCTTATGCCCTCTGCCCCCTCAGTTTCTAGCTCTGTGTCTACCACTGTCCCTCTGCCACACTTTCCTTACTACTGTCATTCCAGTTACTTCTCCATTATCTCAGTAAGTATCCCAGTTTATTCACTGCCCCCTGCTCTCTTCCCCTAGCTCACTATCATCTTCTGCCCCTCTTTACCCTCCGTGTACTTTCTTCCCTGGTTCTCGTGTTCCTACACTGCCACTTGCCTTATACACACCTCTGGCTTCTGCCCATCTCCTTCGTTAACCACACTGTCTCCTACCTTTAGACTGTCACCTACCTTTAGACTGTCACCTGGCCTTTGACACCCCCCTATTGTGTCTCCGTCTTCCCTCGGTGGCGTCAGTGCTTTGTGAGCTGTCTCTGTTTTCCCACCTGCTGCGCTGTCCGCGGTGCTGAAGTCCTCTGCGCTGTCCGTGGTGCTGAATTCCTGTGCGCTTCCCCTGGTGCTGAAGTCTTCTGCGCTGTCCCTGGTGCTGAAGTCCTCTGCGCTGTCCCAGCGCTGCTCAGCCTCACCAGGCTGTCTCCGAACGCATATGAGGGGCTTCTTATCTCACGCAGGAATCTGATCCCGAGGAAAGGGGGCAGTAGTGAGAGATCTATGCATGAAGCCAGGGAGGTAGGTGGGTGTTTGGGTTGGTAGGGGGTCTCAGGGATGGAGGGAACTGTGCCGATAACGACACATTGCCTGGAAGGACAGCTGCTGTGTGTCTCTGAAATAACCAGTGTGTACAGAATGCAGAGTAAGCGGAGGTCCGGGCTGTCTGTGTGCTGTCAGTCTGCCTGGAAGGGGCTGTGCGGGAGCTACAAGTTAATGTAATGCAGAGTGTTGTCTATAGTCTAAGTGTGATTGCGATGCTGGGTGTTTGTAAACTGTATATGGATTGTAATGCAAAGGGTGTAATGTAGAGTGAACGTTGTATGAAGTGTGCAGAAGATTGGACTGTACTGAGTGGCTTGGGGAGTAACAAGTGTTTTGCAGTGTGTCTAAAGGGAAGCTGTAGATCTACAGGATGTGCAAACACTGTCTATGTCTGACTAATCTCTCTACTAAATCTGTTTTCTGCCTGCCTAACTATCCTCTCCTGTCAGCCTGCTTCTCTCTCGATCTCTTGCTCTCCCTTCACACCTCAATATACCATTCCTTGCTTCCTCACCCTTGTTAGTCTCCCCTCTCTCAACTTCAACTTATCTCCCTGTTTCTCTTGCTCTGTCTCTCTCTTCTCTTCTCCCCCCCCCCCCCCGCCCCCCTCTTCAGTTCTCTCTTTCCACACTGTTACTTCCAGAACCACCTCACTAAGAAGAACTTAAAGGCACTGACAATGAAAAAACAGGTACAATGTGAAGGTGTTTAATAAAAAAGAATCCCCTTTTGTATGCCTCTAGTTGAACTTACTTGAGGCATAAATCTTGCTGGTAAGCCCAGCCCTGGTCCCCTTTGCTGAGTATGGTGCCAGACAACATCTTCCTAGCTTCCACCCTGCTACTCCATCCCCAGAGTCTGTGTTTGCCTACTTTGTCCCCACATCTCTACCTTTATTGTGCCTCCAGTGGCAGCCTGGCTCATCCTCTGTTACATCTGTGGTGGCAGCGAGTCCTCCGCGCTTCATATAGTCGGCTCCCTGTGAAAAGTGTTAATGAATTTGGGAATTGCTGCAGCCCTGTGCTGTAGGGTGCTGGGGGAGCGAGAGCTGGTGCAGGCCGCGACGTGCCTGTGACACGCCGGGAATGGAGGACACTGCGGATCAGTGTTGTCATGTGGAAGGCCCTGCAGTGGCTTCAAGTCTACAATGAGTTGTTGCTCATGACTGGAATAATATGCTTTAATGTAATACAGGCAATCATGCTCTCAAAATGGTCAGCTTCTTTAGCCTTCACACGCAAAAGAGTTCTGTGGAAAAAAACCTTTTATGATGTGCTCATGCCCCTGACCGCCAGCTACATCCTCATGACTTTGAATTTTAGTCGCTCCCCTTCCTCAGCAAGTTTTTGCAGGTTTTAGCAGGTAGAAGCTAGGAATATACTGCTGCCATCATTAAAGTAATTAAAATGGATATAGTTGGTCTTTTAAACATATTAACAAGGCCACATCATTAAGCAAAAGAGGGCCTGTGTATGCAATATGATGTCACTGTCCTTATCAACCACATAGACTTATTAGGGGGATATTTGAGACTGAAACAAAACCGTACAAAGATCTCTTACCTGAATCTCATGCAAATGTAAGAGGTGAGTATGGGCCAAAGTGATCATTGTAGGGGGTTAAATACTTTTTACATGAAAAGATATTGAGGCTATGAGGTGGTCAGTGCTGCAAAGGAGTCTGGGAAGGTGCCAGCAGAAGAGTAGGAACATAGCAAGATACAATTTCATCCTCTCCTATTGGCTGACAATGATGCTGGCTTAATATTTTTTGAAGGTTATGACTTTTGCAGGATTGGTATTGAACTTGAAATCATGCTTTTCATTTCGCCACTCTGCAAATTGTGAATGATGCGATTACCAATGGAAGAGTAACTCATGTGGTTGGTCAAATCTGTTTGAAATAGTTTATTGATGAATAATGATAGTGAACACACTTTTTTAATAGGGAGGATTTTATGATGGTGTGTATGGCTAATCCACCTTCATACTGTTATAAAGAAATGCTTCAAGTTGAACAACAGACAAAACTTTTTTTTTTTGTTAACTTCACAAGACTTTTTTATTTTGTTAACATTAGGAGCAGAAAAGGGAAGGAGGTGGTCATGAGGAACATGCGAGGGACAAAAATATACAGGAACAGCATGAACCTGCCAATAGAACAGTACCGATCTTTGAACACAATGTGAAACTCTTGAAACAAGTTTATATAAATGTGTTATTGGAACAATAACATTAAATTATAAGATCTAACAGAATAGGGTTGGACAAGAGTAAACTTGATATGGTGTCCGTATTGCATACATCAAATAAGGGCGCCAGGAAAAAAGGGCGGGGAGTGAAGCCGAAATGTCAAAATATCATCTATAACAATGAAAAGAAAATATATTTTGACTCATAAGGAGCATAGTAAAACACTAGTAACTATTGCAGATATGCAGATATTTGCAGATATTTTACTACAACTAAACCTAACCATACTCCTACACAGAACCCTCCCTGTACTGATGCCTAACCTTAAGACCCCCCCCCCAGTGGTGTCTAACCCTAACACCCAAACAGTGGTGCCTAACCCTAAAACGCCCTGGTAGTGCCTAACCCTAAAACCCCCCTGGTGGTGCCTAACCCTAACGCCCACACTGCGGTGCCTAACCCTAAGAACCCTGGTGGTGGCTAATGCTACGACCCCCGCCCTGGTGGTGGCTAACCCTAAAACCCCTCTTGGTGGTGCCTAACCCTAAGACCCCCTGGTGCTGCCTAACCCTAAGACCCCCCTGGTGGCTAACCCTTAGACCACCCCCTGTGGGCACAACCCCTTGGTGGTGCCTAACCCTAAAACCCCTCTTGGTGGTGCCTAAACCTAAGACCCCCTGGTGCTGCCTAACCCTAAGACCCCCCTGGTGGCTAACCCTTAGACCACCCCCTGTGGGCCCAACCCCTTGGTGGTGCCTAACCCTAAAACCCTAAAAAAGTGATACATTTCTAAGCAAATACATTTCAAATGTTAATTTACAAAATGATAATTCTCAGAGTGAATTTCAAAATAATAAAAATAATAATAATAAAAAAAATGAAATTACAAAATGATAATTGTAAAAACGAATTTCAAAACAATATTTTTCAAAACACTAATTTTCAAAACTAAAAATTTTAGTTGGACGGGCCTGGTGCCCGCTATTTATCGGGCACTCACATTTCTTCTTTTGGAGCCCAGTAGCCGATATTTTGCATTAGCACCTTTGGAGCACCCAAATAGTCCTTTAGGCCCAAGCGCCCAAATTTCCTGATTCTGTCTGGATTAGTATGAGCAACATTAGTCAGCTACAGAAAGGAGGTACATCATTTTGAGAAGGTAGATAAATGGGACGGAATGCTGGATAGAAGTCGAGGGAGAAAAAGAAAAAAAAAAGTTAATACAACAATAAGAAAGAGACTCTGGAGTTGATAAGCTGATGATCCCCCCAAATCTGGGGGTCAGCATTCTATGGGGGGGGGGGGGGGGGGGGTTGAAGTCAGACCTGCATTCCCAGGGTGTTATAAAGGCCTTGTTGTTAATTTAAAGTGAATGGGAACCGCATTTAAAAAAATGAGACAGATACTTACCCAAGGAGAGGGAAGGTTCTGGGTCCAAATGAGCCATCCTGCTCCTCTCCTCATCCCCTCGTTCCAGTGCTGGCTCGCCCGGTAGCAGTATTTGACTAATTTAGTCAAATACTGCTTTACCCGGCCGAAGAAGGCTTCAGAAGTCTTCAGGGTGCCCGAGTGCTCCTGAAGAAGGGCGGACCTGTACTGCACCTGCGCAAGCATGCTCTCTTGCACGCTCACACCTGTGCAGTATGGAGCCGCACGTCTTCGGGAGGACATGGCTCCCGGAGACTTCCAAATACCTTTTCAGCGGGGATTGAAACGGGAGGGGGGGGGGGGAGCCAGCACAGGATAGAGGGCACCGAGAGAGGAGACAGAAGGCTCTATACGACCCAGAGCCTATTTGCTTCATTTTTTTTTAAAATGCGGTTCCCATTTACTTTAAGTCCTTCCACTCTAAACATGGTTGATTGCCGATTGCAAGTTTTTGTGTAGTCCTCTAAACTTGAACAGTGTGCCCCACCTTTGTGGTGGAAAAGCCATTCTTGGAGATGTAGTGATGTGCCTCATGGAATCTTTATAAATAGTATGTTGGCAGTTTTCTATCTTAAAGTAAAACTGAAGTGAAAAAGTCAGATACTTACCTATGGAGAAGGAAGGCTCTTGGTTCTATTCAGCCTTCCCTGTCCCCTCTCTGTCCCCTCGTTGCAGTGCTGTCACCCTCATTGGCTATTTGACCAACTCCACTGGAGTGCACGTTCGGCGATGTGCAGTATGGAGCCACCCGTCTTCAGGAGTGCTGTGGGACACCAGTGCTCCCATAGCCTTCCAAGAGCTCACAGAGGTGGCAAATATGGATGGGGGTGAAAGTGCCAGAAACAGGACACCAAGGGAGGAACGGGAAGGCTCTTTAGGATCCAGAGCATTCCCTCTCCATAGGCAAGTATCTTACTTCTTTTTTTACTACAAATCTGCTTTGAATGTGGCCCTAGACGTCTCAGTTCCTACTATCCTCTTAAGCTGTACTGTTCTAAACTGCCTGAATCATAGGACTGGCTAGACGTGGATTACTAGAATTTCTTGCAGGTGAGACAGTTGATGTATTCTGTATTCCAGTACTGTGTTTAACTGTCTGCCTGGAGTGAAGGTTTAAATACCCTAAACCCCTCCCATCCATCTTGTTATGAATGAGATCTTTTATGCTGTGCAATTTATATTTTCCCTAAATCATCAACCTGTAGTTCCCATGCATTCTGTGTTCTCCATCTATCAGCGATCACACCTCATCTGTGATGCCATCACTGTCTATAAAGCCCCCAGAGTGAGCTGTTGTCTCTCTCATCAGGTCTCGCACACATGATTGATGCTCCTCTTACCTGAATGTGACACCTACAGCACAGAGCAGGCGCCCACCCCCTTCCCCGCTCCAACTTCCTGACAAGGACACCCTTTAATGACAAGCACTTGCCAATTTATCAGCCCTGTGAATGTGAATCCTGAACTGTGCCAGTGAGGCGACCTGGGAGATCTTCCTCTGAGTATTATTACAGATTAGCCTCCTGCCCCAGCCGCCGCTGCTGCACACGATGAGGCCTATTTAAAAAGACAGACAAAGTCAGTGATTTTTGTGTGAGGGCATTTTACTACATATTTCTCTAACTGAAAAAAGTTTGTAATGTTACAGCGAAGTGAAAAACAAGAGTGGAAAGTGGAGGGAATTGGTGAAGAGGCAAGAAAGACAACCTGGTAAAAAGGGGGGCAAAAACAGAGGAAAAAACAAAACAAAAACAAACGAAAAACAACTGCAGTGTGAAAATCAGTGGGTGGACTAGTAGTAGATTATAAATATAAGGAGAAAAACTATTCAAAGGGGAGAGCAGAGACAAAAAGACACTGAAGATCACTAACTTCAATATTGATGAGTATGGTGACCAATAGGGTTGATGGGGCGGAGTCAACCCATAGTATCCTGCCATGGAAGCACCAGAGAAAAGCCAGCTTTAGAATAAATTGGTTTAGTGATTTGTAAGCTTAGCTTCTACTTCTTTCTTATTTTTTTTCTATTACACAAGGGAACATAAGCGAGCCATCAAACCTTGAATGGAATTTTTTAAAGCAGTAGAAGACTTATAACTAAATGTGCTAAAATAGATAAAAATAATGTACTGATCAAGAATACAACATAGACGTGTTATTTATTTTACACCCTCTTTAAAATGCAGGCATGTTGATCTCAGGGCTGGTTCTAGACTTTTTGCTGCCTGAGGCAAACTTGTGAGGATGCCCCCCACCTACTCCCCCCCCTTCCCCCCACCCCAATCCGATTTGGAATGATTGCACAGCACCCGGAAATTTCCATCCTCAGTATAGGTAGGTTAGGGTAGCCACGGTGCCCCCTGTATAGGTTAGCCAGGTATAGTTGCCCCCAGTATAGATAGCCAGTATAGTTGGCCCAGTATAGGTAGCTCCAGGGCTCATGCCACCTGATGAACCTGTTCCACCTGGCGTCATGGGCCATCGACACTTGGTTGATCTCAGTGTGTATAGTATAAATTGTTACACTGTGTTTTTACTATGACTTCTAGCAAGAGGAGTAAGGAGGAGAACAATGTGCTCAGTGAGGCAGCATTTCAGATCTCTTAGTGGCACGTCGAGAAGGAACAGGAGCCACCGTACATTCAACAGATTCTCAGCAGGAAAGTCGCCAACTGTCCATCTCCACCGAAAAATATCTGTGTGTATGTGGCTTGAAATGGCATGAAACTCAAATTTCTATGGTCTAAATTTAACACAGCATAAAACTAATAGCAAAAAAAATAGTTTCCAAATTACTGGAAGGGTTAATCCTGAAACTTTCACTTCACATAAAAGCTAATTGATAAGATTGCCATTGCTGTACTAAAATTATCAGATTGACTTGGGCTATACTAAGCAGTGTAACTGATACAGAATAGCTTCTGCTTGCACCCACCACTGGGTATTAAAGGAGTTTAGTTCGGTTATCTATAATCCTCTTTGGCCCTAGTTCAATTCACATTTTCTCCTAGGAGATAATTTTTCATCTTCTGTTTAAAATACATTTTCAGTACTTTACAATTGGAAAAACTTCCAAAAGTAAGTAAAAAAAAGTATTGTATTTTCTTCTTTACTGGTGGGTTAATAGGTGTTTTATTGATTATGGGTGAAAATTGCACCTAGGAGAGACCTAAGGTGAAAAAATGAATTAAATAAGGGCCCTTATCTGACTTTCTGTGACTTCCTGTGATTTGCTCTCAAGTGTGTCAGTTTCCTATGACTTGCAAAACAGTATATGCTTGCCCCTTATAAAAGAAAAGGAGAAAAAATCAGAACCAGGGGCCATATGCACATACATTTTTCTCCTGAGTTTTCTCTTAGGATGTACATTTTCATCTTCTCTTTAAAATAGCTTTTCATCACTTTGAAATTCAACAAGTATCAAAAGGTAAATGAAAAAGTGTTATTAAAAGTATTTACAGTACAGTATTTTCTTGCTTGCTGGTTGTTTTAGAAGGCATTGTATTGACCAGATTTGAAAATATCACCTACGAAAAAACTTAAGAGAAAAAGTTAATTGCATATGGGACCAGGAAACTATAGATCTGTAAGCTTAACACCAGTTGTTTGTATACTGATCAAACATATCCTAAGTGTAACGATTGGTGTCAGCAACACAGATTTTTTCTGATTATTGGTGATCTGCAGTATCACCAACAATACAGATGCTATACCTGATTATGTGGTGATCTGCAGAATCACCAATAATACTAGTATAGCTAGACACAGGACACCCAATGTGAAAATGTGTTTGGTGCAACAGTAAACGGAGAAGTTATCTCCCGAGAAGCGGGAGATACAGACACTACTGCAGCCAAGGATTCCCTGGGATCAGGGGATCAGACTGCACCGCAGCCAGTGGACCCCTGAGGGGCAGGTTCCCCTTGACTGTGCTGCAAGATGATCTCCTGAGATGGAGGTAATACAGACAGTACTGCAGCCGAGGATTCCATGAGGAGCAGGGAATCAGATGGTACTGCAGCCAGTGGACACCTGAGGGGCAGGGACCACTGACTGCACTGCAAGAGTGATAACTGGTGTAATGAGAGAAATGATTGGACTGTAGCCAGGGACTCCCTGAGGAGCAGGGAATCAGACTGTACTGCAACCAGTGATTCCCTGAGGGCAGGGAATCAGACTGTACTGCAGCCAGTGGACTCCTAAGGGATAGAGACCACTGACCGAGCTGCAGGATGGCCCCCTGAGGAGCAATTAACCATAAGCCTGTACCTGCAGCTGATGAACACCTGAAGAGCAAGTGTCACAGATAGTACGGTAAGGCTGATCACACAAGGGTTAGGTGACAGTCAGAAAGGTCAGACAAGCAAAGTCGGCAACACATGGACAGATAAAGTACAGAGACGGAAGACTGATTTGGTATCCGAGTTCAGGCAATGTCGGCAACAGGTAATCAGATAGGCGGAGGTACCGAATCAGCAAGCAGGAGAGTGGTCAGGAAATCCAGAGGTCATAACAGGTAACAGTATATATATCAATCCTAGTCTTAGGTGTGAGGTCCTTGGTCTCAACACCTGGGAACTAGTCTAACAGATAAACAGTAGCAAATGTAGCAATCTCCTAGTCTTAGGTGTGAGGTCCTTGGTCTCAACACCTGGAAACTAGTCTAATAGATAACAGTAGCAATGTAGCAATCTCCTAGTCTTAGGTGTGAGGTCCTTGGTCTCAACACCTGGGAACTAGTCTAATAGAAAACAGTAGCAATGTAGCAATCTCCTAGTCTTAGGTGTGAGGTCCTCTGTCTCAACACCTGGGAACTAGTCTACCAGATAAACAGTAATACTTTAACGGCTATCACCGGAATCTGACTAAGTGTGAATTCCCAGCTCCGGCTGGTTCTAACACACTGTAAGACCTGACTGGGGTCTGAGTGCTCACACATACGTTTTCGCAACAGCAGACAACTTGCAACTGACAGGCAAGTCCTATATATACCCAGAGCGCTCCGCAGCGCCGCCCCAGTCACTCAGCCAATCCGGAGCATAGCTGGAGTCAGCTGATCGGCCTGATCAGCTGACTCCCCTTCTACTAGCATAAAGGTCCTGCCGCCTGGCGCGCGCACGCGTAGCTCTCAATCTGTGTGCACTAGAAGGACCAGGCAAACCAGCAGCGTGTTGCTGCGCGGCAGAAGCCGCCGGCTGGAATGCGGAGATAGCCGCCATGCCGCTTGCCTGCGCGGCTTCATCTCCGCTATTCATTACACTAAGGCAGCGATGGTGAACCTATGGCACGCATGCCACACACCACAGAGGTAACATTTCCCGTCCTGACAAGGAGCTTTATTTCCTCATCCAAACTACAAATAATAGACTCCAGTGCCACTGAGCTGTATAATGGGTGTTCTCAACCCAGTGCAGATTTCATTCATGTGGTCTGGCACTGTCCAGTGGTACAACGCTACTGGTCCCTCCCTGGTCCAGGCTGAGCTGCAAAAAATATTTGAAGTAAATTTTGCCTTCAACTCACCCTAACTGCTCGGCCACCTGGACAATGATGCGCTCTCCTCCCCTAGGAGGATGGCCTTCAGGTCAGTAGTGGCCTATGACCGTAAAATAATTATTTTAAACTGTAATCACCCCCTCTGAAAAGGTACCATATTTTTTGGACCATAAGATGCCTCTGACCATAAGAAGGCACATAGGTTTAGAAGACAAAAAACAGGAGAAAAAATATATACTAAACCTGGTGCATCCATGTGAAGGGGCATTGTAAGACACGAGGCAGCCGTGGCGAACAGCACTGCTGCTGCAGCTGCCTCCATCAGGCCATCCGTCCGTCCGGCGTCTAGGACGCCGAGGACGGAACGTTCGCTCGGGCAGGGGGTCACCTTAGCGCGCGGGACCTTTATGCGGGGGGGAAGCCCGTCAGCTGACCTACTGGTCGGCTGACATCAGAGGAGTCCCACGGTGCCCAGGATTGGCTGATGGAAGGGGGGCATGCCAGTGGGGTCTCCTCTGCTTCTGCTTCTTAAGCCTCCGGGCTTCATTCAATCATTGTCTGTTGTCGTGAATGCTTGCGTGTTAGCGCTCAGACCTTAGGCTAGATCCCTGGTGTTGATGCTAAGGATTTCACACCTAGTCTAGGATATTGCTACTTGCTATTGTTATTTGTTAGACTAGTTAGACTAGTTCCCAGGTGTTGATGCCAAGGACTTCACACCTAGACTAGGATATTGCTTACTGTATTGATCTCTTGTGTATGACTCTTAGCTATTACTCTGATTCTGATCCTGCTTTCTGATCCTGTACTTTTGCCTATCTGCCTACCTGTTGCTGAACCTCTGCCTGATTACCGATTACTCTCCTGTCTCACGATTCTGTACCGATACATACCTTCCTGTTGCTGAACCTCTGCCTGATTACCGATTACTCTCTTGTCTCTCGATCCTGTACCGATACTTACCTCTCTGTTGCCGAACCTTGCCTGCCTGACCATTCTACTTACCAGTGGGCCCTCGCTACTGGTGAGGTGCTAGCTACGCCAGCTCCTCTAGTGAAACAGTTCTGCTAGGCAGTAGTGCAGCCTTAATTACCTGCTCTGTAGGTAAACTGTTATCATAGTATTATTGTGTCTCCTAGGCTGCAGTACAGTCTGAGTCACTCTCCCCTCGGGTGTTCTCTTGCCTGCAGTACGTTCTGAATCACCCGCTCCTCGGGAAATTCAGCCTGTTCAGTATTGTTTCTCCAGCTTGCTGGAGCTTGTACTCTAGTGCACGCTCAGTGTACTGATAGTACCTCACCAGCTCCTCTGGTGAGGTCTCATTCACTATTAAAGTTACGGTTGCACCAAATCACTACACTCTCAACTCCTTGTCTGCTATACTAGTATTATTGGTGATTCTGCAGATCACCCATAATCAGGTATAGCGTCTGTATTATTGGTGATTCTGCAGATCACCATATAATCAGACATCTGAGCTACGACACAAGACCATTACAGGCATCTTGTGGATTATTCCCCTTGTCCCTCTTGCACCTCTTGTGTCTCCATGTGTCCCCCTCTGTCCCCGTTGTGTGCTCCTGTGTCCTCCATTGTACGCCTCTGTCCTCCTTGTGTCCTCCTCTATGCCCCTTTGTGTCCCCTGCGTCCTCCTCTGCATGGGCACAGTACAAGGAGTCCCCAACAGTGCGGCGGGTTGGAGGTTCGTATTGGCAGGCATTCACATGGTAAAAATAAGTGACTAGCTTTTAACTCTGTGGTTACTGTAGACTGTTAGGAGCAGATTTCTGAGGGCGGTGAAACTAGACCCAGACTAACTGTATTCTTATGGTAAGGTGTTCCAGTGGCGGCTCCAGCTTTACATTTGGGAGGAAGGGGGGGGGGCAACGTTGGCTGGTGGGGCCCATTTGGGTAATCAAACTCAATGTTTGGCAAGATTATTTTTTGGTTAACTCAGGTGATAAAATTAAGGCTAATTAGGTCAGCAATGATAAGAACCAAATGTAAACATTACAAACAGAGCTGCATTTGAGCAAAGCAGATTGTCAAAATGATGGTGTTATTAAGGAAAAGTTACCCACAGCTGTGCTTGACTAGTTTGGTCCAGTGCCCCAGCGTGCCCCAGTGTTGTGCTGCCCATGGTGTGTTCATACTCTGTCCACATAAACTGTACTATGTTGTAATAACAACTGTCTAGAGCAGGGGTAGGGAACCTATGGCTTTTGATGGCTACACCTGGCTCACAGACAAATCAGTAGAGGTTGATTCACTAAGTTACACTGTGCAAGCAGCTCAGCTTAGTGTGATAGCGCAAGTAAAATTTTCAAACTTAATCGCACTACCCCAAAACTAACGGTCGCTCCAATTGTCCCACCCTGCATCCTGTCAGGTCCCGTAACTTTGTAGGACAAGATCCCTGCTGTTTGATTGGCCCAATAGGCTGCCTGTCACTTAAAAGGCAGCCTTTTGGGCTAAGGTGTGGGGATCTCGTCCTACAAAGTGAGTCAACCACCAAGCTAGCTAATTGTACAAGTTGTTAGTTGGCATTTCTCCTGTCTGGCTCTCAGCTTGGGGAAATTGCTGACGTTGCTGAAACCCAAGAGAAGCTGAAGACGTGCCTGACACTTACGCTGCCTGGAGGATGTATACACATCACCATAGCAACAGGGACGTGAGCCCTTCTGTCTCAGTTTGAAACATGTTGCATGGCTCTCATGGAATTACAATTTAAAATATGTGGCATTTATGGCTCGCTCAGCCAAAAAGGTTCCTGACCCCTGCTCTAGAGTGTGAATAATCTTGCAGCGCTGTTGTTAGCTGCTTAATTGCTGATTGATACAATTTTTTTATGCAAAAAAAAAAACCACAAATAAAAAAATTCTTAAAAAAAATAAATTATTCCACGTTTTCCATCAACTCCACTGTTCTCCAACCTTTCGTAAATCCATTATACGTTGTGACTATTTCGTTATTTTTAACTCCACATTGGTATGATATTTTCTCAACTGAGATTTACTTTGCCAGGTTAAAACTTTATCTGGAATTAAATTTTATTTACAAATATTACATTCACAAACAAGGCATAAAAAAAATACAAAAAAAAACAGATAAACAGCTTTTCATTTGGTGACAGAAAGGTTTATATTTCTGGAGTTTCCAAAAGATTTTTGTGTTGGAAATATTACACTTGTTTCATCGCTAAACGGCACAAGAAAAAGCAGATTGATGTTCGGAGCTAAAACAGCTGCAGAGTAAGTGTCCATAGCAACTGTTCCTATTCCCAGCAGAGATGGTGCAGCCGCACGCTTCTTGTGCAAAATCTCCTTTATTGCCTGTCTTCATGAGGAGCCATGCTTTCCAGAATACATTACCAGGATGTCAGAGCTCCATCTCAGTTTATCTGAAGCTTAAAGCGGGCCAAAGGGCCACCTACTATGACGGTCAACACTCTTTTTTTCAACTATGGCAGAAACAGGTGATTTCTGTATTCAAGTGGTCTGAAACTCCAACATAACATTCAATAAAAATGTGTTTTCCTACTTTTTAGTACTCATACAGTTATCATATTTGCTTTTGTGCATAAGTAATATTGTCTGTTTACAAATTACAAGTTTCCAAAGTGTAGTTTATCTTGCCGTGAAACCTGCCATTGCATTTTATCCCAGCTGCTGTTTATTATATATTAACATCTTCCAATGAGCTGTTCTGAGCTGTTTGTGTGCTTGAAGCACAGTCAGAGAGCTCCTTTTCACTTGTTACATTGTGTTTACAAACGTATCAACGTTAGAATGCAAACAAGGATACTGTTATCTCCAGTTTGGATGTGGATTTGAAGCTGAATAGCAGGACACCATGCTTTGTTTAACCATTTCAGTGATGTTCTGCTAAAAAGAATTCTGGAATAGTAGCTTTCAAGCTGTGAGGAATATTTTAGAGCAAAGTAGAAATGCTGACTTTCAGACCACTTTAAGCAGGAGGGAAGTACTGCAGCAGCTCTAGTATGCACCATAAGGGCATCTGTCATTGTGAATACTGTAGTTGACCTTACTACACACATTTTCTCTTCTCCCCTCCTCTCCTTAATTGACTAGCTCAGTGACACACAACATACCTGGGTTTCTCTAAAGGTTCCCATTAACGGTACAATTTTTTCATCAGATGCGAACTTTCAATGTGATTTGAACAATTGTAAATAATCAGAAGGCATTATCTTGTTTCTATTAACAAAACGATTCAAGTTTTTACATTCCTATTCGATCATAAAATCCGACCTTCAGGTCGATAATTTTTCCTTTTCAGATCGACCAAAGAATTGAATCACATTTATTTGCGCCACAAACAGCAGTTTTCTCTACAATTTGATCATAAAAAGTGCGTCGAAAAATGAAATCTGAAGGACAAATTTTAACATTAATGGGCACCATAAGAGCTATCGGCTGCCCTCCTATGGCACTATCTCTTAGAAGTCTTTGCAAGGGCAGAAAACTGCCATGGCAGTTTTTCAGGAGCGGTGTGTGGCTAAATAACCAAAAGCCTGTATTTTCTGACACTGACAGTTTTTCAATATTTCTTTATGCATATTATATCCCCTGCAAAATGTGTGGAATTTATTTTTATACTTTCACTTTACTTTTATGGTATCAGTTGCAGCCAAATCCAGCATGGCTTTCTTTGTACTTCTGGGAGGAACAATAGCTTCCTGTATGATAAATTCATGCAATGCAATCTCTCTCTGATTGGTTATTGCCAGTGGGGCTGACTTGGGTTCCCAGAGTGTAACCAGAAAACACATCAGCTACATTTTCAAAAGTTCAGATTTAATGTTAGTCGGAGTTAAATCCTTGTAAACTTCGTATGCGTTTAAAGGACACCTGACCTGAGGCAAAGTTGCCTAAGGTAAGCACAGTGTTATACTCATACTGGATCTACATACCTCCATGCATTGTCTGTTCAACTGTGCGACCCTCCCAGCAGAGCAGGGACAAGGTCCTCCAGCACCCAAGGCTGAGACCCCTAAGTGTGCCTCTTCATCTCTCCCCCCACCCCAGCCGTCACACACTGATTGCTATTAGACTAAGAGGGCCCACAACCCCCCCCCCCCCCACACACACACACACACCCTACACACACACACACCTTAATTTCTAGTTATCTGGCTTGCAGTCACTGCCATGTATCCCCTTTTCTTATTTCTCTCTGCTTCATACACAATAGGGGAGTGATAGCTGAGTGAGTTGTGCATTCCCTCCTACTCTGCGCCCTTAGGCTGGAGCCTCTCTCACCTCTGCCTTGGCCCGGCCCTGCCTCCCAGTCCCTGTAGTCACTCATTGAAAAGTCTTACTTTTGGCTAAAGTTGAATTCTGAGACAGGAAGGCTTGCAGTGATGTTCCCTCCTATTACCCTCACATTCCCTTCTCTTCTGTACCCTTTATACATCAGGATCCAGGACAGGTAATTCGCTAAATAAACATATAAGGAGATAGACTGGCCCTAATGGGTGAACAGCTGGAGCTCCTCTTGCGCTAGTGACGGTAAAATTGACACGTGCTTCCTGTGTATGACAACTTTACTAGAGTTTAGTGCATCAGGCTCAATGAGAGAACATTTGTGAGATACGACAGATAGAGAGAGAAATCATGAGTTAAGAAAGATAAGGAGGGATAACGTGTATAAATCTACACCATAGTGCTAACATTTAAGAACGGTCTCTCAAAGGATCACTATAGCAAGACACAGTAAGCAATTAAAATATGACAGAACCAGCATGTTTTGGACTAGTCCAGCTCCTCATGGGGGAATCTCAGGGTTTTCTTTGTTTTCAAAAGCATTTCCTGAATAGCAGTTGCTAAGTCTAACTGCCACAATAGAAGGATAGCAGACAGTCTCTCTACTCGCACATTCATTTGGCAGTTAGACTTAGCATCTGCCGTTCAGGGAATACTTTTGAAAACAAATAAAACCCTAAGAATCCCCCATAAGGAGATAGACTAGTTCAAAACCTGTCAGTTCTGTCTGATTTTAAATGCTTACTTTTTTTGCTGCAGTGGTTCTTTAATGCCATACCCCAACAAGCTTTGCTTGTCTGGATATGACAATATACCGGAAGATTAGTTATGGCAGAAAGGATCAGTGTGATTTGAAAATTGAAAAATGTCTTTTGGTGCATGTTCACCATAGCGTTCCTGAGTGTATGTGTGAGAAAAGTGTGACAGGCAAAAAGGGTGTCAGACCTTTCAGAGGTGAGGGGGGGGGGGGGGGGAAGGTCCCAGACCCACTCACCTCTGTCTATCCTCCTTTTTTTCTTCCTTTTCTTGTTTCCTGTTCTTTCTTCTTCTCTTTGTTTTCCTGAATTAGGGTAGATAATCTTCTATCTACCTAGTTGTTTTCTTTGATGTTAAAGTTAATAAAAAGAGGTATTCATCTTGAATGATGCAAAATTAGATTGTGACAAACTGATAATTTTATGACGATTTGACATGTCTACCTGAATTGTTATGATATGCCTAAATCTTTTGTAACTCTTTATTTTTATGTTCTATGCAAATCTTGTCCATCTAAAACACGCTGTAATTAGTCATATGCTCATTTTTGGTCTTGTGCACCGATCATCATATCCTCTATTTTGCATTTACCTTGAATGTTTGTAAATTTCATGCCTCTATTTTCTTCTTCAATAAAAATGAAAATATATATATATAAAAAAAGAAAAGGGTGTCAGACAACGGGTGCTGCTGGGCGCTGCCATAGCTCAAAATGTGAATTATGGCTACAGCGGTGCTCAGACGGTAACTTGGGCGCCGGCAAAAGACGGAGCCCAAATTACCAAAAAAAGTGCAATTTGTCCGCCAGCAGTAGCTAGCAGCCGAATTGCATCTTTCTCCTGAGTCCATGGCGGCCTGGAGGGGGAATAGTTATTACCAGTTACGCCACCGGGACTTTAGCAGGAGCAGGGTGAGCCGTTTCTTGACACCCAAATTTCCAGGCACTTTTTTGGATGTATGTGTGGTGAGGGGCGTGTCTTATGCCCAAATATGTTTATTCTAAAAAGTGGTTTTTTTTGTCTATTCTCAGACATGGGTAGATATGAATTTCCCCTACAGCAAGGTGAGAGCCATTCAGTCTCATAGCAACAGTGCTTTGGTAATCCTTAACTGGCTGCTGATTAAAATGGAAAAACATGTTTTTAAGAATATTAAAAGGCAGAAAGAATGGTGTAGCACCGTTTTATGTTTATGACATGTTTTTTTCTTTCTTTTATTTTTTTTTATGAAAGAGGAGTTTGCCTTTTATTTGGGAATCAAATGAAAACAAATTCTTACCGTTTTCCTGGCTATAGCGCTGAGTGTTCTGACCAGTTCACCGAGCATATCCTGATTGGCCAGAGTCCTTAGAATATTGCAAAATGGATTGTTCAGACTTCCCAGGCAAAGAACAGGACGGAATTAAAGCAGGATACCCCCAGGTGGTAATATCAGCAAGGGATAAATTGATACAAATTAAATTCCTGCCTACAATTTATTAGTCCCTGGTGAGATTGCATAATGTTCACCTCCGTAGCTGAAATATCACACAGTACATGAAAGGTGCATCTGCCTGATCTGATTATGTGATCTTCTATAGAAATATTGGTCGGAGTAAATAAGTTGTTACCAGGATGAAAAATGCTTCCATTCACGTGAACCACAAAGGTTGGTTTTCATGGCCTACAGGCAACATTAGCTTATCGACACATTATAAATGATTGCCTTAATATGTTCCTATACACATAGGAAAAATAGGTACAATTGTGTAAGGATTTTTAAATAGACCACAAAGGCTCAGGGATCGGGTGGCTGAATATGGAGGAGGGGCTGGTGCACTTTGAAGAGGATGCTGCAAATGGAAAAGGGTGGCTGGAAATGGCAGCAGGCAGGCCCAGATATACATCACTGGAGTCTATAGGCACAGATGTCCTGGCATCCTAGACTTCACCCTCCAAGAACCTACAAACCCTCGCTGAACTGCAGCGCAAGTGTGCTGGTTGGCCCAGCTTTCACTTCTCCTCTACTTCCCTTGCACGTGATAGGTAGCTACAGGTGTCCATTCGCATTAGGTAGCCAAAAGAACCCTCAGTATTAAGTAGCTAGTGGTTCCCCCAACTGAAGAGAGATCTGGTCAGTGGAATACTGAGAGATGGGTGAGTAACCTCTCATTTACACTCTGCTTGGGACTCTGCATAGGGAAGAAGTTAGGGAGGCGCTCAGGGAGGGGAGTGAGACGCCTTTCCATCATCAGGCGTCTGTAGGCACATGCCTACAATGCGTTATGGTAAACGGCCTTGGGAGCAGGACATGGAAGAGGAGAGCTAGTGCCCAAGGATGTTGGACATGAAAAAGGGGTTGCTGAGTATGGATGTTACACATAGAAGAGTTGGATGCAATGGAATGGGAGGGCAGCTGGTGCACATGGAAGGTGAGCCTGAAGAAAGCTGGCCTAGGGGCAGACGAAGTACAAATCTGGCCTTGGGTGCAATGTTTCATAAGACTGCTAACCAAAGTATACCAGAGCTAGCTAAGGCTGGCAAAGCCACCATCACTTGGGCTTGACGTTGGCACAATTTCCTGGTATCAGAGGAAAGCTTGGAGATTATTCTCCAAAGCATAATCTTAGAGCCCTTTCTCACTGGCAGCATTTAGATTCATTTTTCGGAACCCATGTGATTTTTAAATTGCATTAATTTCTATTTTATCATAGAATAACATTGCAACTTTTCCACTAGTCTGATGCGATGTCACCCTAAGCCCAATGGCACTGCCTGCTGCGCATGTGCATATTCCACTATTTGTGCAATAGTCAATGGGAGTGCACAAAAAAATCGTGACTCAGTGCATCTTTCATGCAATATCTTGATGCAGCTTTAAGCCCCTCACCCTCACCCCCCCCCCCCCCCCAAAAAGAAGACTCAATTGCAAAACCCAATCACATGGAAAATCATGACACAATACACGTGAAATTGCATCTTTAAACTGCTGCAAACCGAGTTCAGAATTGCAATTGTGATTTGGAGTGGAAAAGGGCTTTCTGAGGATTTTGAACTGAGGCATAGCGGAAATTAGGATGTTCCCACAAATAGAATTGAGATTAACAAAAGTACTCCACTGAATGCTGGAAATCCAATTCCATGGGGGTGCAGCATCTCAGGGCTGCTTCACACTCGGCGCTTTCCGACGATCGCGTTTGTGTCCACGATTCGGCAGGTGAAATCTCGCGATTTGCCGTGATTTGCGCTTGTAATTCCCATTCAATAGAATGAGAATCACAGCACAATTGCCTCCAAAACTCTGCACACATGCATTGCGTTTGTGAATGATTGTATCCATAGGGATACACTAGCAGCAGCGCTTTGCTGATCGCAAGTGATCAGCAAAGCGCTGAAAAAGCACCCAGTGAGAACTAGCCCTCACAAACATTATTTTTCCATTATTGTATAAAAGATTTTTTTTAATGTTTTACACTCATTGGCCCATATGCAATTCACCTTTTCTCCTGAGTTTTCTCCCATCCCAGGTGATATTTTCACAACTTGTCAAAAAATGCGTTTTAAGTGACCAGCAAGCAAGAAAATACTCAAAATAAATTTGATAAAATTTGATAGTACTTTTTCACCAACTTGTGAGTACTTTTTCAATTGTAAAATGCTGAAAAGTTATTTTAAAGAGAAAATGAAAGTTATCTATCTCCTAGGAGATAACTCAGGTGGAAAAGTTATTTCCATATCGCCCCTTGTGTCTTCTTTTGTTCTGAAATTCACTGGGAGAACAGGGGGGATAAGGTAGCAGGATTTCTGTTGCTGTGCTGCTGTGCTGAAGTTATACATCAAGCAGAGTACAGGGCAAGAAGCACTATGAGAGGTTCTAGCATGTCCAGTAACAGGCTGCCCTTATGGTTTGTTGTGCATGCACATGCCATTGGTCATTTCATTTTGGGTATTTTCCATAGCATGTGCTGGTTACTGAGTGCAACCGCATTCACTGGCATATGCATGTACCTATGTGCTGGCATATGTATACCGTGCATGAAATTGCGCGCTCCATATCCCTGATTGGTCTCCCTGCATATTAAAATCTAAGTATCATAGCAACCCAGTGCTGCAATAACTTAACCCCCCTGGCGTTACAATAAAATCACCAGGGGGGTGGCGCAGCACTTTTATTTTTATTTTTTAAAATCATGTAGCTAGCCTAGCGCTAGCTACATGATAGCCGCTGTGCAGTGGCATCCCCCCACCCCTTCCGATCGCCTCCAACGATCAGAGCAAACAGGAAATCCCGTTCAGAACGGGATTTCCTGTTTGGCTTTCCCCGTCGCCATGGAGACGATCGGGATGACGTAATCCACGTCATGGCGTCTGGGGGAGTCCCGATCTACCACTTAGCGTAGCCTGGCGGTAATTGGCCAGGTTGCGCAAGGGGTCGGGGGGGGGGGGCAGGGCGGCGGGTAGCGGCGAATTGGCAAAGAGCGGCGGCGATCGGGTAGTACACGCAGCTAGCAAAGTGCTAGCTGCGTTTAACAAAAAAAAAATTATGCAAATTGGCCCACCAGGTCCTGAGAATTCCTCCGCGGCGGCTTACCCCGAACTCAGTTCGGGATTACCGCCAAGGAGGTTAAAGGACATCTGAAACGAGAGGGATATGGAGGGTGACATATTAAATTTCCTTTTAGGCAATACCAGTTGCCTGGCTATCCTGCTGATCCTCTGCCTCTAATACTTTTAGCCATAGACCATGAACAAGCATGCAGCAGATCAGCTTGGAAAAAAGGGGAAACTGAGAGCCCAATATGGTGTAGTATGTTAATGTGATGATATCTGATGTGAGCGACTGTGGTATATATACTCACAAAATTGGGTCGCTGCTAAGGCAACCACTGGAACAGCAGGCGGGGAGAATTATAACCTGACCCCGCTCAGGTCTAAGAAGTCACTCTCTGTAGACAGGAAAATGGGGATACACCTCTCCACCGAGGGTGGACTAGGCAATTTTGTAATACGGTAACAGAGGCGCCAAGTAGAATAAAATTTGTTAAAATTGTTAAAAAGGGGGAAGTGGGTTGACTCACCTCCCTTCTGGAGAAATGACCAGACAACGGGCAAGTTACTTACATTCAACAGTAACATTTATTAAGAACTCCAAAAGTACAACGCGTTTCACGGGTAACAGTCTCGCTTCTTCAGGTAAACTATATTTGGAGGATGCAAAATCAGGTCATGAGCCTGTCTCAGAGGCGCTTCTCCCGGCTCATGACCTGATTTTGCATCCTCCAAATATAGTTTACCTGAAGAAGCGGGACTGTTACCCGTGAAACGCGTTGTACTTTTGGAGTTCTTAATAAATGTTACTGTTGAATGTAAGTAACTTGCCCGTTGTCTGGTCATTTCTCCAGAAGGGAGGTGAGTCCACCCACTTCCCCCTTTTTAACAATTTTAACTAATGCTATTGTACTTGGCGCCTCTGTTACTGTATTACAAAAATGTATCAGATCAGATATTTCTGACATTATCGTCAGATCTGACAACATTAGCTGCATGCTTGTTTCTAGTGTTATTCAGACACTACTGCAGACAAATAGAACAGAAGGGCTGTCAGGAAACTAGTTTTTTTAAATTGAAATAAATATGGCAGTCCCCATATTCTTCTCACTACAGTTGTACTTTAAAATCTCCTAGAGAGTGTACCATTCACTACTTGTTGCTGACCCAGAATGCCTGAACCTGTACTAATTGACCTTGTTGCTAAACTCAGCCTAAACTCTAGATATCTTTACTAGGTACTTGCCTAGAACTCTGCCCAGACAGCTATCCATATCATCTGCCTGCATCAACCACTGCCTGAGCCTCATGTGTTCTGCCCCAACTTCGGCTATAACCTAGCCCTGAACTTTGACTTTCCTAGCCCAGCCTTTCACTGATGTAGCATAACCTTTAGTCTCTACCTGCTCCTGCCTGTTTCTTTGGGGTGATGCTAAGGGCCAGGATTTGGTGGTTGGTACCATCAAAGTAGTCCAGTGGACACCAGGATTACTGGTCCATCTCTTGTGAAGTGTTTTAAAAAGGTCCAATCCATTCCAATTAGAATCATCCAGTTCCAAACTCTGCTCTTTGGGTGATCCCACATTACCTGCAAGAGATGGAACATGGAAATTACCAGCTGGAGAATTGAGTTATTTGTCAATCCTACATGCCCCCTTCAGTTGGCATTTCTCCTTCATGTCCCAGGAAACTAAAGGTTCTTCTGCCCAATCGATTCTCTGACATTAGGAGCTAGTTATGCGTATCCTGAAGCTCCTTCCTGCTGTTCTTTTTCCTCCAACCCTCCACTTTCACTGGAGAATGCAACAAAGTGGGCACTATAATGTCTATTCCAATGTCCAAGAGTCTAATGTCCAAGAGAAATTACAGACTTAGTTCTTCCAAGGGAGGAGAATAAAGCATTGGGCCATGTCTCCACCGTCTTTGAAGCCAAGGCTGAATTGTATGATGACCTCTATTGGGCAGTCACTGCAGAATCCACTCTTTGCAACCTGCAACGAGACAGACAATTAGTTAAGGGGTACATTTCCAATTTACATACATGGAGCCTAGATATCCAATGAAATGATGCTATACAAACAATAATTGTTACATTGGCCTTTCTGACCACTTGAGTTAGCTTGAGTGTAAATCCCTGACACCCGGATCTGACGCAACCGGCTACCTACCTGTCATCCCTGTAGGATCTCAGCTAGTCATATGTCCTCTACTTTCTTGTCTCCAGGACCTACTTCTTTAACAGCAAATCAAGATACTCCTGATCCAGAAGAGCTATGACTTACCAGACCATCCTTTTCTTAAAGCGGAATATAACCCTGCATTTCAACTTTGCTCTAAAACATTATTTACAGCATATTAAATGCAAAAAGCATTTTTTTTTACTAGACCAGCATTGGAAGGGTTAAACACAGAGGTTTAAAGTTCCGTGGAGAGATATGCAGAAGTTCAGATTGTTACATTCTATTTAGTTAAATGTATCTATTGAGAAATGTTACACACTCTTTGGCTGTCCTCCAGCTCCTTCTCAGTCAGAGAGAGTGAGTCACATTCAACACTTAGATACATTTATGTAAACAAAATGTATCTATGTCAGCTTCGGATGCGTCTGCAGAAATCTCCAGCAACTTTAAAGCACTGTGTAACCCTTCCAATGCTGGTCTAGTAAAAAAAAAAAAATGCTGGTTGCATATAATATACTGTAAATAATGTTTTAGAGCAAAGTTGAAATGCAGGGTTATATTCCGCTTTAAGAAGATCAAAAATGAAATGCAGACTGTGTACTGTATATACCACATGGCTGCTGGACATTTTCACCTGGATTGCCAAATGAGAACTTCTGTGTAAGAAAGTTTCTGCATGCACTGTTGGTGAGCCTTGAGCACTAGCTTGGAAAATACTGACACTTAGGCTGGATGTACAACAGTGCGTACAAAGCTTATCCTGTGCTGATACACTGTGCCCAACGCTGGCCCATCTCATGTCCTTTTCAGCTGGTCACACTACCCAACATGGTGCATCAGATATGCCACCATTTGGATCCACCACTGCTGCTGGGGACAAGTGCCACAATAGTTCTGGGAGCCCTGGCAAAAGTATACTGTTAGGTCTCCTCAATGGAATGACTCAGACCAGTAGGAATCATCACTCCCCAGGGAGGATCCTCATTGGTTCACTGAGTGGTAGACAAATGAGAATCCTCCCTTCGGAGAGTGTATTCCTATTGGTCTAATCCAATCCAAGGGGGAATCCCGGCAGTATGCTTCTGCCGGGGCTTCCCGCATACAAAAGCGGTAATCCCTGAAGGCCTGTAATCACCAAAGGCTCCGCTGGTCCGCTAAGGCCAATCTGCAGTGTAAAGCTTTTTTAGGGCTTAGGGTTAGTGTAGAACTACTTTAAATGTTTAAAGGCACTGTTAAGAGAAAGTTAATATTAGTTTTTTGAGCTCCATGTTTCTGAGTGTTTTTATTACCTATTTGTACTGAGGAATAAAACAAGGTAACCCACAAAGTTATGAAGAATTAACAGGATTTTGTATCTCTGTCCAGAACAAACGCCATCACTTTGAGCACAAACAGCTGACACTATTCCGTATAGGACAAATAGATGCAGTGATTTTAGCAAGCTTTGCTCACCTCCCTAATTTGTCTGAGCTGGTACTCAGGTGTGCTGCAAGGGAAATCAACTGGGGCAGCTGGATAATTTATACTGCAAAGTGTATGCAGCTTGGAAATGGGCCAATCAAATTAACCTCCTGCTGATATTGACCCAGGTCCAATCTGCATACAATTTGCATCAAATTTGCATGCAAGACAGAAATATTAGCATCTCACTGATCACCACTAGTGCTTCAGACATTTAACATGCTAACATATGTTTAGACTAACCAGTAAAACATGCATGAGTAAAAATACTACAGTGTGAAATGGGAAATAAATATGGAGTTGAAATTTACAAAGCCATCTATTCCGATTCGCACTGCAACAGTTTCAGGCAATGGGTCCCTCATCAGAAGAGCCATTTTTAGGCATAGCCAAACCAGGCAGATTCCTGAGGTGAAACCTGTAGAAGGGGGCACCACAGAGCTGTTCTTGACACACTGTGTTTTATTAAATTCCTATACCAGCTTCCAGTTCCAATAATAAAGGAGGTAGGTTGTCATTTTAAAGGAAACTCAAGGTAAAAATAAACTGATGAGATAAACAATTGTATCTATCCTCCTCCTCCTAAAATTACTTTTTAAATATCGGACAGTTTTATTTTAGATTTAAATCTACTTTTTAATTTTTCACTGTTTTATTGCCTCTGCTCAATGACACATTCATTGACGTATGCCAGAGCTTAAATCTATAAACTATTAACCCTTTTTATAGTTTTTTCCACTCTCAGAAACCATTCACTGCCAGAAAAGTTGTGTATGGTTGTAAGTCCTTATCAGTGAGGGTTAGGCTATAGTCTGACCCAGTCCCCACTTGACATATGTAGAAAGAACCATGAAAATGTAAAAATTATCAAACAGGACCTTTTGAATGCAAAAATATCAAAAAACTTTATTGACACATATATAGAAAAATAGTAAAAACTCTCTGTTAGAGATTCCTTGTGATATTTCCAATACAGAATTTATAGCGTAGACATGAGCTTAATTTATAGACTTAGTGCAATTTTGAATATATTCAAAATTGCACTAAGTCTATAAATTAAGCTCATGTCTACGCTATAAATTCTGTATTGGAAATATCACAAGGAATCTCTAACAGAGAGTTTTTACTATTTTTCTATATATGTGTCAATAAAGTTTTTTGATATTTTTGCATTCAAAAGGTCCTGTTTGATAATTTTTACATTTTCATGGTTCTTTCTACATATGTGAAGTCTCGATAGGGTTGAGTGGATGACCCAAAAAGGACCAAAGGTTTTTTCTTTTTCCCTTTTTTGTAAAAAGACCACACTCCCAACTATATATAAAACCAGTCCCCACTTGGACAGAAACTGTCACTTGCATACCTGATTTTTTTTAACTCTTACAGGCAGAGAAACAAAAAAAAAAGGAACACACAGCATAGTTAATGTATCTCATCATGTCATTAGCATAAGAAAGGAGGCCTAAATAGCATAACGATGATATTGCAGGTGATATTAATGTGCTAACTATGCTTGTTTTAGACTTGATCTGTATTGATAATGGCAATTTCTGGATTACCAGCACAGTGATCTAACCTGTAAGGACCCCCAAACAGTATGTTTTTTTTTCTAAATTGTATACACAACCCTCATAACTCTAAACTGGGATGGTTTGTGGAGTCAGTGAGTTTGGGAGAGTGAGGTAAATCATTTCCATGTGTAACCTATTTTTATTATTTATATAGCACCAACATCGTCCACAGCGCTGTACAGTTTAGTGAGTGTATTGTCTTGTCACAGAGACAGCCCTCAGAGGGGCTCACAATCTAATCTGGTCTTGTTTAAAAGGAAATAAATATGGCAATCTCTCACTACAGTTGTCCTTTAATAAACTGAGGAGTCGGATGATTTTTGTACAAACTCCACAGTCCTGATAAGAATTAGACTAAGGAGTCAGAGTTGAGGAGTTGGAGCAAATTTGGGAACCTGGAGTCAGAGTCGTTTCCTAAACTGAGGAGTCGGAGTTGGAATCAGATGATTTTTGTACCGACTCCACAGCTCTTCCAAAATGTTCAGAAACAGCCCTGCTCATCAGGGAAGGTATGGGCAAGATTGGCCATGAGAAAATTAGGTAATGTAGGATAACAGGACATGAAATTAAGTTTTGGAGATCCAACAGGGTTTTTTGTAAAGGCCAAAAGAGTCCAACATTTGCCCTGCTGAAAGCAGTACAATGTTTACGTGTGACTACAGTGTAACTTTAAGGCATAGCTCATATTTTCTTCCCACAGGACTGAAATCCTTATTTCTCTTGCCCGTAGTTCTATAATTTCCTTCCCTGGAGCAGCGGGAGAACCCCATTCTATACATTCTGCAAGATGTATTGCTGCAGACTTGCCACAAAACAGGATTATAATTTCCTCCACCATATACTGGAGAGCATCAAAATAAAATCATATCTGGAGTAGGAGCAAGGAATAAATCACAGCGGAAGCAGGCCTGGCGAAGTTATATTGGAGATGTAAGGGAAATTATATTTTCTTTTTGTTTCCTGCTTAGAAGCCGCTGTTAAGTATCCATCATTCTTGAAAACTGTTTTATTCTTCCATTCCTTTTTCCTTCATGTGCTGACAGGAGGGAGGGTGGAAGCAGGAGGTAAAAAGCCCACCAAGACAAGAATAATAGCCAGATGCTCTCTCGCTGATTCCAGCCACAGGGAAGGAGGGTGGAATCAGTGGATGCAGGAGATAAAAGCCCACCAGGCCACAAATTATAGCCAGATGCTCTGCTGATAGTTCCAGCCAAAGGAAAGGAGAAATAAAAAGTATATATAAACTCTATAAATTGTCCCAGTCACATGAAGGAGAGAGAAAGCAGGAGGTGAGCGACCACAGGGGCAAGAAACATAGCCCAATCCTCTATGGTTGGCTCCAGTCAC
Organism: Hyperolius riggenbachi; assembly: GCF_040937935.1. Lineage (NCBI taxonomy): Eukaryota > Metazoa > Chordata > Amphibia > Anura > Hyperoliidae > Hyperolius > Hyperolius riggenbachi. Next base: position 71,427,219 of record NC_090654.1, on the reverse strand, counting down.
ATGAAGGAGGCAGGACACAGGACGTGAGAGACCCCCAGGGGAGAAGTATAGCCAGAACCTCTAGTCATGTTTCAGGTAAATAAAGGAGGGAGGAAGCAGCAAGTGAAAGACCACCAGGCTAAGAAGCATGGCTATAACCTGTATTGATGGTTTCAGTCACATGAAAGAGGCAGGACACAGGACGTGAGAGACCCCCAGGTGAGAAGTATAGCCAGAACCTCTAGTCATGTTTCAGGTAAATAAAGGAGGGAGGAAGCAGCAAGTGAAAGACCACCAGGCTAAGAAGCATGGCTATAACCTGTATCGATGGTTTCAGTCACATGAAGGAAATAGGAAGTAGGAGGTGAGAGACTACCAAGACAAGAAACACAGCCCAATCCTCAATGGATGGCTCCGGTCGCATGAAGGAGGGAGGACGCAGGACGTGAGAGACAACCAGGTGAGAAGCATAGACAGAACCTCTACTCATGGTTTCAAGTACATAAAGGAAGGAGGAAGCAGCAAGTGATAGACCACCAGAACAAGGAACATGGCCATAATTTATGTTTTTGCTTTTATTCACATGAAGGAGGCAGGAAGTAGGAGTTGAGAGACCATCAGGACAAGAAACATAGCATAACATCTATCGATGGTTCCAGTCACATGAAGGAGAAAGGAAGCACGAAGAAAGAAACCGCCAGGACAAGAAACATGGCCATAACCTCTATCGATGGTTCAAGTCACATGATGGTGGGAGAAAGTAGGAGGTGAGGTGAGAGACCACCAGGACAAGATGGTTACTGTGGGACAGTGACGTACCTACCATAGGGCTGCAGGGGCTCATAGCCCTGGGTGTAGCCATGTCTAGGGGTGCCGCTGTGGTGCTCAGCCACTGTGTTCTTCCACCTGGGACCTTTTTTCATAGTTGTGGCAACATTCAGGAAAATAGCAGCAGGCAGTGCATAAGACTGTACTACTTCCTGCACTAGATGTAGCACCGCTCCTCCTTCCTGTCCCGTGGACAATGTGTTTCCTTGCTCTCTACACGCAGCCTGCAGTGAGTGAATGTGCAGAGCAGCAGGGTGAGTAGAGAGAATGATTGCTGTGCTGAAGCTGGGACATTAGCGGGGAAAGGTGGAAGGATGTGTTTAGTGCTTCAGAAGTTGCCTGTCATTAGTAGCCATGTACACTGGCTTCTGTAATACCAGAGTGCCCTGGACTACTGATTATTTATCCTGATCAGAGTAATTAACCAATAATGCAAGGCAGTCTTCTGTTGCAGAAGCCAGTGATACAGGTGCTGACAGCCGACTTCTGTAGTGAGCAGAGAAGCAGGCTCCTGGCAATTTAGATTAGCTTGATTGCAGGTAATCTTATCTCTTTCCCAGCTCCTTCTCCCACCCTGTTATCTTCCCCCATGACCCTTTCCTCTTTTCAGACTTCAGTTGCTCCCTTTAACAGCATGTCCCTGCCAAACAGCAGTCCTTCCTGCGAGTTTCATAATGGTTAGCTTCGTCCACATCCTTATGACTCCTTTTCTCCTGAAATCCCCCAAAAATTGTAGCAACAAGTTTGGTGCCCCAACCCATCAACCCTCCCATCAAAAACATTTTCTTGGGGGGGTTGTCAGAATTGATGTATTGCTCCTTTAATTATCATTTATTCACCCTTTTTTGTGGTAAGTTCTATGGTCTTGATATTAACCACTTGAGGACCCAGCCTTTACCCCCCTTAAGGACCGGCGCTGTTTTTTATGATCTGTGCTGGGTGGGCTTTGCAGCCCCCAGCACAGATCAGGTGGCATGCTGAGCGATCAGATCGCCCCCCTTTTTTCCCCCTTATGGGGATGATGTGCAGGGGGGGTCTGATCGCTCCGGTCGGCAGGCATGTTGCGGGGGGGGCACCTCAAAGCCCCCCTCCGCGTCGAAATTCCCCCCTCCCTCTCCTACCTGTTCCCCCTGGTGATTGGGGCTGCACAGGACGCTATCCGTCCTGTGCAGCCTGAGACAGGATGTCCTCTGTCACATGGCGGTGATCCCCCGCCGCTGATTGGCCGGGGATCGCCGATCTGCCTTACGGCGCTGCTGCGCAGCAGTGCCGTTCAATGTAAACAAAGGAGACATACGTCTCCTGCGGTTACATTTAGTCGGCGAGCCGCGATCAGCGGCTCGCAGGCTATTCACGGAGCCCCGCTCTGTGATCTAACAGGAAATGGCCGCTCGCGCGAGCGGCCTTTCCTGATTAATTAGGGAGGCACCTGGCGACGCAGATCTGCGTCGCTGGTCCTCCAGCTACCACTTTGCCGCCGCACGGTATGAGTGTGCGGTCGGCAAGTGGTTAATATTGTTTTATTGATTTATAACTACCTCGCTCTCTTTTGAGTACATTGTGGAGAGATTAAGTGTGGTTCCTCTCTGCCCCATTGAGAACTGAGGCGCATAATTTATGCACTTATGTAGACCATTGTCCTCAGCTACCTATTGGATCTTTTTCATTGGCGAAGGGGACTGGAGTGTCTTGCATACTGCGGTACACGGCACCTCCTGTGAAGCTACAGGGGGTGACGTGCGGTATCTCCGCTTCGGCCGGGTACTTCCTGGTAATGACACGCAATGCGCTCCTCGGCCGCCCGATACGTCACTTCCGGCTTTGGCCGGAAGTGACGTGTGTCCCTATAGAGATGCGACCTTATGGTCGCACGAGGCTCTAGTTCTGGCGTGCGTTCCAGCCGAGCGGAAGTTACTCGGCTGGGACCTGCATTAGAGACTGGTCACGCCAGGGCTCCTCCTAACCTGTGATGCGGCATACTCCAGTTGGCCACCATGAGTTAACTCCCTCTGGACTGGAGGACGTCCTCAGCTACACCTGCTGTATGATTAGGGAGGGTAATGTACCTAATTATGTTTAATGAGTATGTGAAGTGTATTTAAGGGGGTTTCTTACAAATGTCCCGATGTCCTGATGAAGCACCACAGCACTTTGGTGTGAAACAGCTGTTGACCAATCCTCCCCACGGCTAGTAGCTCTCTCCTAAACGGTACTGTAGCCTGTTTTTAATTTGCATACTTTAATTACTTAATACATTTGTGCGTTGGATGCGCGTGCCCAGCATTTTTGCTTCTATATGAAACCAGGTGTCAAATTCCCTAGGTACACCACTGCTGTGGGGGACACAGAAGTGAGAGACCACCAGGACACGAAACATAGCATAACCTCTATTGATGGATCCTGTGACATGAAAAAGGGGGGAAGCAGGAAGTGATTGGTAGCATTGGAGATTTACTGCCTCAGCCACTAACCCTGTGTCTCCTTCTCTATTGTGTCCACCCCTCTACCCTCCAGATTTTAAGCTGCAAGGGCAGGGACCTCCTCCTATTGTTTCTTATTTTGCTGTAATTTGCCAATTAAACGTGTACCAATTTTAGCAATATCTCAGACCCCACATTAACTATGTATGTATTTGTACTTGTATTGTCTTAAGCTCCCAATGTATCTATGTTCCCCAATATTTGTTACGCTACGGAAGATGTTGGTGCTATATAAATACAACAATAATAATTAGGTTGACTAAACAATCCATACCTTACAATTGTATGAGATGGTGATGTTCTTAGATGAGCACAGATGAACAAGGCTCATGCAGGAATGGTGCGAGCCAGCGTGGTCTCAAGGCTTTGCCGCAAGTGAACCGCAACCTTTGTGGGCAAAGTAATAAGGGTCAAAATTAAGTCAATAAATTGTCTGCCACTGTAAATGTCACAATACAATCTGCTGACACAGCTCTGCTGCAAAGGGGAAGAGGCTTCTCTCTCGGCTTGCTTGCTGGTAGCACTGTTCATACCCCACTCTGGAATTGGCCTCTGCTAGGGCTTAGCAGGCTCCTTTTCTAGTTTACATTATCCGCAGCACAACAGCTTAACCCAGCTATGTCTATTATAGAGATGCAAACAGGACACAGACTTTCACAATATGACTTCTGGACTAGCCACGATGATAGGGAAATTGTATATATAGCTATATCGTGACACTCACATGCTGTCACTCAGACTCAGTGGCATACAATTCAGCCCCCCCCCCCTCCCCCTGAAAAACATTGATGGGCTCCCCTCCAATGTTCACACCCCTTCCCCAGGGCCGGATTTGTACTTTTTACCGCCAAGGGCCACTGTCAGCAGCCACCCCCATTCAGTATAGACAGCCAGATGTCCCCTCCTCACCCCCATTATAGGTAGCCCATTGACCCTTCCCTCTAGTTATAGACAGCCAGATGACCCTTCCCCCCACACCTCCAGTATAGATAGCCAGATAACCCTTCCCCCCCTCCTCCAGTTTAGATAGCCAGATGACCCTTTCCCCCTTTCCTCCAGTATAGACAGCCAGATAACTCTTCCCCCCTCCTCCAGTTTAGATAGCCAGATGACCCTTCCCCCCTTTCCTCCAGTATAGACAGCCAGATGACCCTTCCCCCCTTTCCTCCAGTATAGACAGCCAGATAACCCTTCCCCCCTACTCCAGTTTAGACAGCCAGATAACCCTTCCCCCCTCCTCCAGTTTAGATAGCCTGATGACCCTTCCCCCCCTTTCCTCCAGTATAGGTAGCCTGAGGCAGCCTAGTATAAGAAGCCAGATGACCCCCTTCCGTATAGATAGTTTGATGACCCCCCTCCCTCCAGTATAGGTATCCAGGTGACCCTTCCCTAGTATAGCCTGGTGCTCACTCGCCCTTGATCCTGTGGCGCCCTAGGCCACGGCCTATGCGGCCTTGGCTTCAATCCCTTCCCTTCCTTTTTCTCCTTTTGGTGCCCTTCACGGCCTTGGGGCGCATCTCACAAGGGTCATAAAACAAGTGTGGCCATCATGATCTTCACACCTATAACAAGTGTAGCTACAAAAACACCTGATCTGAGGTATAGTCTCCTGCATTGGAGGAAGATAAGGTTAGTAGTTGGGGCCCTACTCAGCTTTGGGCCCCCCTGCGATCACAAGGGCTGCTCCCCTCTGGTTATGCCCCTGCTGTCACTTAAAGGGAACCTAAAGTAAAATGCCAATTCTCTAGCTGTACTGCTGATCCTGTACCTCTAAGACTGCAAACCCCAGACTCAGGATGAGCAGGCAGATCAGGTACTTTGAGTAAAAGTTGACCGCACTGGCAGCATGCGTGTTTCAGATGTGTGATTCAGGCATTACTGAAGCCAACTACATCAGCAGGACAACCAGGCAACTGGTAAGTATTGTAAAGGTAATTAAAGGGGAACTTGAGTCACTAGGCCTGAAGAGATATCAGTCTCTGATGTTGACTGAGAGCTGTTGATGGCGGAACTAGAGAACACAGGACAGGAGCAATTGAAATGAGGAGACAGCAGTGGATGCAGGAGGAGGAATAATGTAGAGAGGAGCAGGGGACATATATGGTGAATGGGGTGGAACAGCAGGGGCATACAGCAGAAGTGATGTGTAAGCAGGACCAGAGCTACCATGGAGGCAAATGGAGCAATTGACCTTGGGCCCCCAAGGGCATCCGATGACCCCCCCCCCCCCCCCCACAAGAAGTGACTACAGTGTGACCTTCACTGATAAGAAATTCCAACTATAAAACACTTTTCTAGCAGAAAATGGCTTCTGAGAGCAGGAAAGAGATAAAAAGGGTCAATTCTTCATAGATTTTAGCTCTAGCATACTTCAATGAACATGTCATTGAGCAAAAACAATAAAACAGCTAAAACTTAAAAAGTAGATTTAAACAGAAAATAAAACTGCGGAATGTGTTAAAAAGTCATTTTTAGGAGAAGGAAGATAGATACAATAGTTTACTTCATTCGTTTATTTTCGCTTCGGGTGTCCTTTAAGACCCAGTTAAATATGAAGCTTTGTATGGGTTATCTTAGCATAATACATTAAAACGGGCTACAGTGTGTAACCCAGATTAATGTACTTTTATGTTATGCATATTATTTGACCACACCCACAATCTGCAGTGGTCACGCCCACCTTTTACAGCATAGTGCTCTCTGCAGGGCCGAGCCTGGGCGGGTGCTGCGGGTGCAAGGCACCCAGGCGCCTGCCTCTGAGAGGCGCCGCCCGGCCCCGCTCGCCCGGCCCCGCTCTCCCCCTGTGGCCGCCGCCGCCGCTTCAAGCTCCCTCCCTCTAGCCGCCGCGTCAGACCTCGATCAGGCGGGCGGGCGCTAGGACCTAGCACGCCGCACTGATATGCGGAAGTGACATCACTTCCGCATATAGAGCGGGTGCGTCCGGCGCCCTTTTCCTGGTCGGGTCGCCCGCTGATTGAGGTCTGAAGGGCTGCTGAAAGGTGAGGGGGGAGCGGAGGAGGGAGCGGCGGCGGCGGGGCGCGCTCCTGTCACTCACTACCTATCCTGGGCGCACATACCCCCTGGCTACCTATCCTGGGCACAGATATCACCTGGCCACCTATCCTGGGCACAGATACCACCTGGCTACCTATCCTGGGCACAGATACCCCCTGGCTACCTATCCTGGGCACAGATACCCCCTGGCTACCTATCCTGGGCGCAGATACCCCCTGGCTACCTATCCTGGGCGCACATACCCCCTGGCTACCTATCCTGGGCGCACATACCCCCTGGCTACCTATCCTGGGCACAGATACCACCTGGCTACCTATCCTGGGCACAGATATCACCTGGCCACCTATCCTGGGCACAGATATCACCTGGCCACCTATCCTGGGCACAGATACCACCAGGCTACCTATCCTGGGCACAGATACCACCTGGCTACCTATCCTGGGCACAGATACCACCTGGCTACCTATCCTGGGCACAGATACCACCTGGCTACCTATCCTGGGCACAGATACCACCTGGCTACCTATCCTGGGCACAGATACCACCTGGCTACCTATCCTGGGCACAGATACCCCCTGGCTACCTATCCTGGGCGCGCATACCCCCTGGCTACCTATCCTGGGCGCGCATACCCCCTGGCTACCTATCCTGGGCGCGCATACCCCCTGGCTACCTATCCTGGGCGCGCATACCCCCTGGCTACCTATCCTGGGCGCGCATACCCCCTGGCTACCTATCCTGGGCGCGCATACCCCCTGGCTACCTGTCCTGGGCGCGCATACCCCCTGGCTACCTGTCCTGGGCGCGCATACCCCCTGGCTACCTGTCCTGGGCGCGCATACCCCCTGGCTACCTATCCTGGGCGCGCATACCCCCTGGCTACCTATCCTGGGCGCGCATACCCCCTGGCTACCTATCCTGGGCGCGCATACCCCCTGGCTACCTATCCTGGGCGCGCATACCCCCTGGCTACCTATCCTGGGCGCGCATACCCCCTGGCTACCTATCCTGGGCGCGCATACCCCCTGGCTACCTATCCTGGGCGCGCATACCCCCTGGCTACCTATCCTGGGCGCGCATACCCCCTGGCTACCTATCCTGGGCGCGCATACCCCCTGGCTACCTATCCTGGGCGCGCATACCCCCTGGCTACCTATCCTGGGCGCGCATACCCCCTGGCTACCTATCCTGGGGACATATATCCCTGGCTATATATTCTGGGGACACTGTCTGTTTGTCATTATGTGCATTTACTGGTGAAAATCTCTCTTATGTGCATTTGCTGGTGAAAAGCTGTCTTATTATGTGCATTTGCTGGTGAAAAGCGGTCTCTTGTTATGTGCATTTGCTGGTGAAAAGCGGTCTCTTGTTATGTACATTTGCTGGTGAAAAGCGGTCTCTTGTTATGTACATTTGCTGGTGAAAAGCGGTCTCTTGTTATGTACATTTGCTGGTGAAAAGCGGTCTCTTGTTATGTGCATTTGCTGGTGAAAAGCGGTCTCTTGTTATGTGCATTTGCTGGTGAAAAGCGGTCTCTTGTTATGTGCATTTGCTGGTGAAAAGCGGTCTCTTGTTATGTGCATTTGCTGGTGAAAAGCGGTCTCTTGTTATGTGCATTTGCTGGTGAAAAGCGGTCTCTTATGTGCATTTACATGGGGAAAAGCTGTCTCTTATGTGCATTTAGTGGGGAAATTTTGTCAGTAAAAATAATCTTTTGTCAGTAAATTTTTAGGTATTTGTCAGTAAAAAAATAACGTGAAAGGTTGGCAACACTGGCAGGCTGCGCGGCGCAACGGGAAAGATACAGGCAGCCCACCTCACGCTTGGGCTTGGCGGGGGGAGGAGCCTACGACAGCGAGAGTAGGGTGGCCGCAGGCAGCCATAAATATGCAGTGTGTGACTGCGTCGCACTCGCAGAGCCTCTCAGCCTGAGTCAATCCAGAGACTAGCAGACTCGCAGGAAGCCAAAGCCAGCCAGGAGCAAGCCCATGGAAGAGGGGTAGGAATGGGGTATCACATGCATGCGGAAAGAGGTGGAAGGTGTGGGTGTGATTAGGCAAGACATGGGTGTGGTTATGTGGTTGGGCGCGGTTAATTTAACCACTCCCATAGGCGCCAGAGAAAATCTTGCACCCAGGTGCCAGGCACCCCAGGCTCGCCCCTGGCTCTCTGCAAAGCCCCCCCCCCCCCCCCCCCCCTTTCAGAGGTCTCCAGTGATCTTGTACCCCTACCTCTCTTTATAATTAGAAAATAAGAAAATATTGCAAAGAGGAGCATAATACTACTAATCATTTTTTCGTGGTCCTCTTACGCCTTTTGTTGATTAACTCTCAGCAAAGGCGTACTTAAAAAATGTGTATTTTAAATTATTAATGGCCCCAATGTGAATAATCGCTGCTGCTGCGTAGGAGAGTTATGAATGCTGAAACAAAGCTGTTTATAGAAGTCTTTACAATTAACAGCTGACGGGTGATAATAAACATTACACACAGCGCGGCATTAATGAGGGCTCCAGTCGTACTCACGTGGGAGTGAGAAGGTGCTGACTGCGCAATGTGTTGCAGGCTCATGTCTCGTCATGTCGCTGGGATCCTGGCGGAAAGATCGCGCCCATTAAATCTGTGAAATGTGTTAGTGACTGTCAGCGGAGGAGAAGGAAAATGAGGCGTTTCATGTCGCTGGAAACAGTGCAATACCCTGGGGGGTGGGGGGAGCGTATAGATACTCCAGGTCTTCCCTCCAAACATGGGAATACTGGACATTGTAAAAAACCATGCCCACCAGTGTCTTGTGCTTGTGTTGTGTTTATTTCCAGCTATACCACATTTTATTCTTTATACAGTATATGTTATGTAATATATGCATACCAGGGACAAGATCCTCCAGCACCCAAGGCTGAGACACCAAGGTGCACTCCTGCCATCCCTCCCACCCCAGCCGTCATACATTGATTGCTATTGGACTAAGAGGTGTCCCAGGGCCCCCAACACCTTAATCTCTAGTTATCTGGCTTGCAGTCACTGCCATGTATCCCCTTTTCTTATTTATCTCTGCTTCAAATGCAACAGGGGAATGATAGCTGAGTGAGTTGTGCACCCCCTCCTACACTGCGCCCTGAGGCTGGAGCCTCTCTCGCCTCTGCCTCGGCACGGCCTTGAATATATGTTATGCAAAGTATGAAATCCAATCATTCTATAGAACGCCTGAACCGTATCAGGCGAAGTACAAATGCCTTCTTTTATTGCAAAATATTAGGTATTTTGCCTGGTAGCTATACACTGCTGAGCGCTTGCGATCCACGTGCACTGCGGTTTGAAAAACGCACTCCCAGTGACTTACATTAGAATTACGGCAAATAGCCTCTGAATTTGCCACAATTGTGCCATGATTTTAATGCAAGTCAATGAAAGGGCGTTTATCAAAATGCAACCGCAGTGTGGACGGATCGCAAAGTGCTCAGCAGTGAGGATCAGCCCTGATTCACAGTACCGCACTGCAATGCATCACCTATGCAAAGTTCACAGAGATCACTGGCGGTAAAATGGGTTGCGGTATGAGAACGCACTGCATGCCACTAAACGGGCATGTTAACAAAGACAGTGACGCATACTTTGCATTGGACTGTATTCTTCACTGAACTTTACTGTATGCGAGGGAACACGGCCATAACGTGCAGTGCCACGTTTTCATTCCATTGCATTGTGTTCCTGTTATACAGGGAACGCAATGCAACGGATCACTGTGACCAGTACCAGTGCTTTTTAAGCGCTAGTGATTTGAAAAGCACTTGCTAACATAATGCTATGAATGATTAAAAAAAAAAAATCACATTACTCAAGTGAGAACACACACATAGCATTAGATTAGCAAGAGCTTTTCAAATCACTGGCGTTTATAAAAGTGATGGTAGTGTGAGAACCAGCCCTTAGGTTACATTTCTACTAGTGTGCCACGTCCATTTCCGAATCAGACACGGCAGCCGTGCTGATGTCAAAGATGCGATGTAAAAAAAAATGCAGCAGGCACTCTGACTTTTTGGGAAGGAAACGGACGGGATTCTAAAAAAATGGAGTGTTAGCCTAATAGATTGCTGCCCGATGTGGTAAAAAGATTGTTCCTTCTCCAATTGAAATCTGATCAGAAAGAGATTAATTTCTACCACACACAGCACATCATTTCTTAACCCCTTAATAACAATCGGACTTATAAAAACGTCCTGATCGAGCCTCTTAGCAGCTCCAGGATGCTTTTCGTCGCTGCTAGATTTGGGTGCAGCCCGCGGCGCCATAGACTATAATGGGAATCAGTCTATAGCGGCCCTCAGTGAGTAACGTCGGCGCCGTCAGAAGACGGAGGCAAAGTTGCTTAAAAAACACAATAATTCGGCCTGGAAGACTAATTATATTATTCCCCACTATCCATGGCGGCCTGGAGGGGGAATAGTAATTAACACGACCCGGACTTGTGCAGCAGCAGGATCAGCCGTATACCGATGTATCCTGCGCCCAAGTCTACCGGCGCCGATTTCAAATGCACTCTTTTATACAGGGATTGGACAAAATAATGGAAACACCTAACATTTTGGCATCATTATCTTTGAACATGTTTTAAGCAATCAAAACTTGACATATGTTAAATTTTAATTTATTTAAACAAAAGTTGGTTATAATTTATAAAAATGGCAGATCTCTCAGACTTTCAAAGAGGCCAAATTGTTGGTGCTCGTATGGCAGGCGCTACTGTAACAGAAACAGCCGAATGCTTGGCATTTCAAGAGGTACTGTCTCAAAAGTAATGACTGCCTTTGAAAGAGAAGGAAAAACGTCCTCAGCAAAGCACAGTTGTGGCTGAAAGTCGAAGTTGTCTGAGAGAGACGGTCGGACTCTAAATGGAATTGTTAGAAAAGCTTGCAAGACCACGGCTCCTAAAATCACTGCAGAGCTGAATGAACACCTACAGAACCCAGTTTCCACAAAAACTGTTCGTCGGGAGCTGCACAAATCCGGATTCCACGGAAGAACTGCAATTAGAAAACCTCTGCTCTCAAAGACAAATGTTTCAAAGCGTTTAGAGTGGTGTAGAAACCACCAGAATTGGTCCCTCAAGTAGTGAAAAAATTTGATTTTCTCTAACGAATCATTGTTTACCTTATTTCCGAACTCCAGCTGAGTGTACGTTTGGAGACAGCCCAAAGAAGCATTTCATCCAGTCTGCCTTCTCCCAACCGTAAAACATGGTAGGGGTTCTGTGATGATCTGGGGTGCTATTTCTTGAAAATCCACTGGGCCAAAGAGTTCCCTTCATGGAAGAATTAACAGCCGAGACTATTTAGGAATTTTGGGCGACCAAGTTCATCCTATGACAGAGGCGCTATATGTGCTATCTGAGAGCTACTGTTTTGTCGCCTGTTTTATTGCCTGATGAAGCGGGCTTGGTCCTGCGAAACGCGTAGCATCTATTGGGGTACTAATAAAGTGTTTATTTATGTCAGACAAGTAGTCTAGTCTGCTTTCGGAGGTAAGTCCACCACTGCCTCTCCAGCATATTTTTAAACTTTTAATTATTGTTTTTATTCTGCTGGCGCCTCTGTTCATCTAAGTCAAGTTCATCCTATGGTTCAAGAACTGTTTCCGGAGGGGAATGCCATCTTTCAACATGATAATGCCCCAACCATACAGCTAGAATTGTTAAAGAATGGCACAAGGAACATTCTAATGAAGTTGAGCATCTCATCTGGCCAGTGGCCACCACAATCCCCAGACCTCAACATTATTGAGCATTTATGGTCGTTATTAGAGATTCAAGTTTCCGCCTCCATCATCTCTAAAAGAACTGGAGGGTGTTTTAACTGAAGAATGAGCTAAAATTCCTTTGGAAACAATTCACAATTTGTATGAATCAATACCTCGGAGAATTGAGGCTGTAATTGCTGCAAAAGGTGGACCTACACCATATTAAAATATATTTTGTTGATTTTCAAGGTGTTTCCATTATTTTGTCCAACCCCTGTAAGTCAAACAGTGCTGCAGCCGCTGTGCGAGTGCACATGTGCTCGTGTGCGTGTGTTCCCGCGAGCGTGCACGTGAGATTAGTGAAGAAAAAAACTCCATAGAAAAAATACACCTTTATTTCCAAATAATATATTGTCATCATACTTTGTACTAGGGACATAATTAAAATCTTGTGATAACCAGGACAAATAGGCAGATACAATGTGTTGGTTTTATGTACAGTAGCAGTGTTTATATTAAAACTATAAGGGATGAAATTGGAGAAATAGTGTATTTTTTCATTTTTTGCTTGTTTTTCCACTTAAAATGCATAGAAAATAAAGCAATTACTGAAAACAAATATCAACCCCAAAAAACCTAATAAGTGGTGAAAAAAACAAGATATAGATCATTTCATTGTGATTAGTAGTGAATAAGCTATTGGCAAATGAAAGGGATGAGCACTGAAAGGTGAAAATCGCTCTTGTCCGTTAGGGTAAAAACCGCTTTGGGGTGAAGGGGTTAATAGATTTCAGCAGGAACATTGAAAATCGATTGAACCACAGCATTACACTGTTCAATGCAGTGCAGCACTAGGTGCCTTCGATCGACCATTGCTCACGCTTCGCCCCTGATTGACAGAGAGTTTCTGTCCTGTACAATCAATAGTTTTAAATGATTGTATGACTAAATCAATCACAATTCAATCCACTGGACAAGTTGGGGCAATATATTTCATATCAAAGTGATCATATCTGCTAAGAATCAAATGGTAAAAACAATGTGTATAGGAACTTGAGGTACATTCTCTTTTTTTCAGCACTTCAGATACTTTTTGTACAGGTGCTTTCTAAAGCAAATCTGTTAAAGGGAACCTGAAGCGAGAGGCGTATGAAGGCTGCCATATTTATTTCCTTTTAGGGTGGGAAAACACTAGGCAGAATCGCTTATGCGATTTTGCCTAGTGTTGCATATGCGATTCTGCCTAGTGTACTCCTACCCTTAAACAATACCAGTTGCCTGGCATCATGATGCTATTTGGCTACGGTATTGTCTCAATCACACACTTGAAACATGCAGTTAATCCGATTTTAGTCAAAGCACCTGATCTGCATGTTTGTTTGGGGTCTATGGCTAAACGTATTACAGGCAGGTGATTGGAGGGAATGCCAGGCATTTTGCATTGTTTAAAGGGAAAATAAATATATGATTCTCCATATTCCTCTCTCACTTCAGGTTGCTTTTAAGGCCAGAAACCCACTGGGAGCAATTTCTAATCGCTAGTGATTTGAAAAAACTCTTGCTAATGCAATGCTATGAGGGATTTTTATAAAATCACATCGTTCAAGTGGGCAGGGGGCCCGCTCAGGGACTTTTTGGGCGGTGGGGGGTCGCAACATAAGAGGAGAGTATGGCCGCACATCGGCGGGGATGGGGGACAGTCCCCCCCCCCTCACCTCGGGCTCTTCTCTCAGCGCTTCCCTCCTGCAATCATTAGTGGCAGCAGGCGGGCAGCGGCAGGCTGGACACATACCTCCATCGCGCCGGAGGTTCCGATCAGTAAGTGCTTCATGTTACTTCCTGTGTAAACAGGAAGTAGCATGAAGCTCTTAGAGATCAGAGACCTGAGAGGAGAGCCCGAGGTGAGCGGGGAATGTCCCCCCACACGCCGATGTGCGGCCACGCTCTCCTCTTATGTTTTGGCCCCTCTTGCCCCCCAAAAAGGCCATGTGCGGGCCCGGGGGTGGGGGGGGGGAGGGCCGGGATTTATTTTTTTAGGGGGGCCCAGGGATTTCTAGTGAAGCCTCTGCAAGTGGGATCACACCCATAGCATTACAGTAGCAAGAGTTTTCAAATCGCAAAGCGCTCAGAATATTGCTCCAAGTGGGTTTCTGGCCTAAGACCCATTTAGGCAAAGTATCAAATGAGTGGCTTGATGATAAGGAATGACAATAACAAGGTACTATGTAGGCAAATCAGCATGTAAACAGCTTTCTGCAAATAATGTTTTAATAATGAGAACGTATTTGAAACAATTAAGTGAAGGGTTTGCTCTAATTGGGAGGGGGGGAATCACAAAGGGAGTAGAAGTACCAAAGAGATTCCCATCATGATGTGTGTGTGTGTGGGGGGGGGGGGGGAGCTAGAACATCATTCTGGACTGTAATTCCACTGATATCTCGTTGAACTTTTGCACCCAGCTTTGTCTTCGGCAGGGCCGGTTCAAGCTACAATGGGGCCCTATGGCAAAGGTAACCTGGGCCCCTCATACCCTCCCCCATTGATGGAGCCACTCCTTTCATTGGAGAAAAAAAGAGCGGCTTTATCTGCAAGCTATCGCAAGAAGTGACTTCCTGAAAGTGAAGCAGCTGCTGAGAAGGCACTTACATGGGAAGCAGCGCTGCTGACAGATGCACTGCTGCACACTTGCTTTTCTCCTCTGCTAGGGTCATGCTCAAGTTGCCACCACTCCCCACTGCATTACATGCTGCACTCCATCTTCCCAACTTCTGGCTGTGTTGATGTAGAAAAGTAGTTTGTATTATCGGCACCAAAATGCAGCTGGGGAGGACACTATTAAATGCTGAGATCACGGGGTGCGCGCTCCTCAGTTGGTCAATCAACATTTGTGAAGAAGAAAGCAAAGACTTTAAGAGCCCTTTATTACAGTATGCGTAAATACAGGTACAGAAAGGGGGTCCCTGGCAGTTGTTTTGTGACCTTGTTGCCTCTGAAGAACCTACCTGTATTTACACATACTGCAATAAAGGGCCCTAAAAGGGAAGGTCCAAGCAAAATAAAAAAAGAGTTTCACTTACCTGGGGCTTCTACCAGCCCCATGCAGCCATCCTGTGCCCTCGTAGTCACTCACTGCTGCTCCAGTCCCCCGCTGGCAGCTTTTCGACCTCAGAGGTCGGTGGGCCGCATTGCGTACGTTTTTACGCATTCCCGCTTGTGCAAGAACATTAACACATACATTTTTAAAAGTTACTGGTTCAATGCATACATTTTTATGCATTGAACCAGTAATGCGTATAAATGTATGCGTTAATGTTCCTGCACTAGTGGGAATGCGTAAAAACGTACGCAATGCGGCCCACCGACCTCCGAGGTTGGCAAGCTGCCAGCGAGGGACTGGAGCAGCAGTGAGTGACTACGAGGGCACAGGATGGCTGCATGGGGCTGGTAGAAGCCCCAGGTAAGTGAAACTCTTTTTTTTATTTTTGCTTGGACCTTCCCTTTAAAGGTGCAGTGCCTTCGCTTGGATGTTAACCCTCTTTGTCATGGATGTGGTTTCTTGCTTATCCCTGCTGTCAGTGGCCTCAATGAGTTAATCTCTTTTAGCTCAATGATAAGGTGCGGTGGGCATAGCTTTCAAATGGTGGGACAGTCCCTCTCTTTAGGAACCAAATCCCTCCATCCCTCTTTCCTCCTCATTTGTCCCTCTTTCAGGACTTAAGTACAGATCTGTGTGAATATACTGTATGTATTTTTCTACCGAAAAATGTGTTTCATTGATACATTTCTTATTTTCAAATGTTAACATGAAGGAAAATGAACCAGGATAGAAAGGACCAGTGTGGTTTGAAGTATAAAACAACATATTCTTCCCATGAACTCTTTATGGTATGCATGACTAGGGGTGTGATTAGGGGTATGCCAGGGGTGTGGCTTAAGTGTCCCTCTTTATCATCTCAAAAAGTTGGGAGGTATGGCGGTGGGTGTGAATCAGATGATCTGCTCTATGCTGGGAAAGGAACTCCCATTCTGCTGGCAGGAAGGAGCAAGAGGACCAAGGTAGGAGCCAGCTAGTCTGGTATTTTAAACATAGTGTGAAAAGTAAAGCTGTGGGATGCAAAAAAAAAAAAGTTTGTGCATTGTTAATTAATGCAATTTCACTATTACACAAAAAAATGATAAGACGAAGGAAGACTTTCAGCAGCAAATAGATGTCAATTAAATCAGACATCAGTTACTCATTTGTATCATCATCTCTGCCGCCTTGAATCCCTCCACATTACCATAAGCCATAGGCTACAAAAGACATTCCCAGATCAGCAATAAAAATTCATTGTAAAGAGCACAAAAAAACTCATGAAGAGACAACATTTATTTGTAATATATTGTCCACCAGCACTTTACAATCAACAATAATAATAATCCAAATGCAAATCCTTATACGTTTCATCCGTTTGGGCATTGACTGTCCCCACAGGCGGCTACGGAAGATTTAGCTCTGGGTAATTGAGCTGCAGGTCACTGGAGGGGTGGGAGGGGGGAGGGAGGACAGTTTTTTCTCCCAGACTGTGAGCATGCATATAACACATACGGGCCCATATGCAATTCATTTTTTCCCCTGTGTTATCTTTAAGAAGATGATTTTTACCCAAACACTGCTGAAGAGGTGCTATCAATTTTATTTAGAGTATTTCGTTGCTTGCCGGTGGCTTAAAATGCATTTTATGACAAGTTGTGAGAATAACTCCTAGGAGAAAACTCAGGAGAAAAAGTTAATTGCATATGGGTCACAGACACACATTCACATACATGTACCAAAACACAAGCTGCTTAAAGGGAACCTTAAAGGGACTCCAAGCTCAACCTAAAAAGGAAAATAGTACTCACCTGGGGCTTTCTCCAGCCCAGTGCTGGGCGGGAGGTCCCACGACCGCGTCCTGGCTCCTCTCCCAGGCCCCGCTCCGGAATGGCTGACCGGCAGCAGCCCGGCGACACTCAGCCGAGTGTTGGGTAGTGTTGGGCGAACACCTGGATGTTCGGGTTCGGGAACGTTCGCCGAACATGGCCGCGATGTTCGGCGTGAGGTCAGAGAAAGGGCGGAAGTACCACAAGGGTACTACCGCTGAACCACCCACTGCCCGGCCTCCCTCAACGCGTCCTACTCCGACTCCTCCTCCTCAGTCACTTCATAGTGCCAGCCAGCCATTGCAGCAGCCAGCCACCACCACCGGTACTATTTTACTTTCGTCAAACTTTTGTATGGGAAAGCGGGCAGAGGGGGGAGCGCTAGCGGAGGGGCTGGGGGAATTTCCGCCCCCCCCCCCCCCGCGATCGGGGCATGCTCCCCCCTTATGCCTGCGACCCCATAGGGGGGCCGTATTCGGCCGAACAGGGGCCCTGTTCGGCCCGGGCATTCAGCAGTTCGGGCGCACCCGAACAGTTTGGCCGAACACCACCAGGTGTTTGGCCGAACTCGAACATCACCCGAACAGGGTGATGTTCTGCAGAACCCAAACAGTGGCGAACACTGTTCGCCCAACAACTAGTGTTGGGCTCCTTCCGCGTATGACGTGGCTGACGTCACGACGCCGGCCACCTCGTGTCATCACGGCGGCTGGCATGAAAGTACTGCGCATGTGCGATTAAAGCGCGCATGCGCCGCACTGCCGGCCGCCGTCATTGCAATCAGCTCAGTCCCCTGACTTCAATCCTATTGGGCAGCATTTGTGGGACAACGTTGAAAGATCAAATCAAATCAAATCAAAGTCAAATCAAATCAAAGATTACTTCATAGCTTGGAAACACCACCTAGGGTTGCTAGTAATCAAAATTAATTACCCATGCCACCGCCTATAGCTGATGTGCCACACTTGTGTTCCACTATACATCAAAAGTAAAGGGCAGCACCAGTGTAACAACTGATTAGACAAGCTCATTAAATCCAACAATTAATTAAGTGTGTGCAGAAGAGGATGATACACCATAACACATAAAGATCCCCTAGCAAAATCCTCATAAGAATACACGCACGCACGCACGCACGCACACACACACACACACACACACACACACACACACCTTCTCTTTCTGTCTCTCTGACTACCCTCTCTGTCTCTGCCCACTCTACCTCTCTTGCTTTCTCTACCCCCCCTTTCCTGGATTTATTTTTGCTTTCTCTCCATAAAAAGAGCACTTTAAAGAGGATCACTTAAAGGGTACTTGAGAAATAGGAGAAAAAAATATATACATACCTGGAGCTCCATTCAGCCCCTTCCATGCGGTCGTTTCATCGCCGTCCTCTGCCTCCTGGATCGCCCAGAATTGGCTCCGCAAAGTTCGCCAGCCAACGCAGGCACAGAACGCTCCTGGCCACGGGGGTGTGCGACATGCATGCAACCAGCCCGTGTATGCGCAGTATGCCTCAGATCGGAGGAATTTGTGGGCCTATTCCGGACGATCCAGGAGGCAGAGGAGGACAGCGAGGGAGCAATCAGCATGGAGGGGGCTGAAAGAATGTATAATTTTTTTCCTCTACTGCCAATTTCAGGTTCACTTTAAGTTGGGACACTACAAGAGAGCTAGTAGCATTTTGTACCATTATGTATTTATATAGCACCAACATTTTCTACAGCGCTTAGTCACACATAGTCATGTCACTGACTGTCCTCAGAGTAGCTCACAATCTAATCCTACCATAATCATAGTCTAATGTCCTACCATATTATTATTATGTATTTATATAGCACTAACATCTTCTGCAGCAATCTACAGAGTACATAGTCATGTCATTGACTGTCCTCAGAGTAGCTCACAATCTAATCCTACCATAATGATAGTCTAATGTCCTACCATATTATTATTATGTATTTATATAGCACTAACATCTTCTGCAGCAATCTACAGAGTACATAGTCATGTCATTGACTGTCTTCAGAGGAGCTCACAATCTAATCCCTACCATAGTCATAGTCTAATGTCCTACCATATTAATATTATGTATTTATATAGCACCAACATTTTCTGCAGTGCTTTGCAGAGTACATAGTCATGTCACTGGCTGTCCTCAGAGTAGCTCACAATCTAATCCTACCATAATCATAGTCTAATATCCTACCATATTATTATTATTATTATGTATTTATATAGCACTGACATCTTCTGCAGCACATTACAGAGTACATAGTCATGTCACTGACTGTCCTCAGAGGAGCTCAAAATATAATCCCTACCATAGTCATAGTCTAATGTCCTACCATATCATTGTCTAAGACCAATTGTTTTGGGGAACTAATTAACTTAAGTGCGTTTTGGGGATGTAGGGGCGAAATATAATTACCACACCCTACTACATTAATAGCACATGTGCAGGCTCCATTTAGACTCAGGAGGGCGGTTGATGAAAGTGGGCCTTGGGCGGTGGAAAGCACAAATCCGGCCCTGATTCCACCTCGCCTTTCACATCACCCCAACTTCCAACCTGGAAGAAGGAAGCATGGGAGTGACATGGAACACGGCATGGAGTGCATTGGCTATAGGTGATGGCATGGGTAAGTTTACTTCCCCTCTCCTGCGGCCAGTAAGTGCTACTCCTACGGTACTTTTGATTACAAGCAACCCTAAGGCCAACATCCAATCTGACCCACTTAGAGCTACCATTATGTCAGCATGGGCCAACATTCCTCAGCAATGGTATCAGCAATACCCAAGGTACTCAAGTACTGCAAGCCTTACTATGGTACAGCATGTAAGTAATTGTTATGTTCACTGTGGTGACTTCTATCTGCTATCACTAGCTGCTGTCACTAATGTCACTAACTGCTGTCACCATCTGCCTTTCACTATGCCACCATCTACCTGTCACTATCTGCTGTCTCTCTATGACTATCTTCTGGTCACTCCCTGCTGTCACTATCTTCATCACTATCTGCCAGTCACTACTTATTGTCACCATGTCATTACCTGCTGCTACTATATCATTGTCTTCCTGGCACTACCTGCTGTCACTGCCTGCTGTCACTATATTACTACCTGCTGTCACTATGTTACTACCTGCTGTCACTATGTCATTGTCTTACTGTCAATGCAGTCACAGCCTGCCTGTAACCACTGTCTATCATTATGTCTCTACCTGCTGCCACATTGTCACTGCCTGCTGTCACTATGTAACTGCTGGATGTCACTGTCTTCTTGTCTCTACCTGCTGTCACTTTGTAACTGCCTGATGTCACAATCTGCCGGTCACTACCTGCTGTCACTAAGTTACTGCCTGATTTCACCATCTTGCCTGTCAATACCTACGGCCACCATGTGATTGTTAAACTGTCAATGCCTGCAGTCGCAGCATGACTGTAACCACCTTCTATCATTATGTCTCTACCTGTTGTCACATTGTCACTGCCTGCTGTCACTATGTGCCTGTCAATATCTGCAGTCATTATGTCACTACCTGCTGTCACCATGTCACTACCTGCTGCCACCTTATCATTGTGTTAATATCTGCTGTTGTTGTCTCCCTGTTACTATCTTCCATCATTATGCCACTATCTGCTATCACTATGTCACTACCTGCTGCCACTATGTCACTACCTGCTGCCGCTAAATTACTATCTTCCTGTTACTACCTGCTGTTGCAATCTGTCTATCGCTATCTTATATCACTATGCTACTACCTTCCTGTCACTTACCTTATATACTCGTGTATAAGCCTAAATTTTCAGGACAAAAAATGTGCTGAAAAGTTCCCCCCTCGGCTTATATGTGAGTCAGTGGAGCAGAACGGATGATGGAGCAGGTTTTGTTTTGTAAGGATCGTGCACTAGTGATCCTGCTCTCACTAACTGACTCCCTGCTGTGTCAGTGCCCCCCCATCCCCTGCAACATGGTGTGCAGATTGCGCTGCTCAAGACTTCCTCTGTCCCCTGGCTTGTGGAGCAAAGCATGCAAGCAACATGTCAACGGTGCAATGATCAGGGATTCTTCATGTGTGGCAATTGCTGTGTCTCATATCTATGATGCCATCTAGTGGTATCTTGAGACACAACTGTATCATCCTTGCGGCAAATCTGGCTATGGGGAGGGGGGGCACAGCTGACTTTTACTTGGGGCACATCTGGCTACTGTGGATGGTGGCTATACTGGGGTGGGGGTTTATATGCGAGTCAATCACTTTTTCCTGTTTTTTTGATGGAAAAGTGGGTATCTCGGCTTATAGGCGGGTCAGCTTATGTGTGAGTATATATGGCACTACTGCTGCTATCTGTCATTACCTGCTGTCATTATCCGCTGTCACATTTTGTCTGCCACTACCTGCTGTCTCTATATCACTACATGCTGTCACAATCTGCCGTTAACTACTAGAGTTGGGCCGAACGGTTCGCCGGCGAACGTGGTTCGCGCGAACGTAGGTGGTTCGCGTGCGGGTACCGCACGCGAACGTTTTGCGGAAGAAGTTCGGTTCGCCCCATAATGCACCTGAGGGTCAACTTTGACCCTCTACATCACAGTCAGCAGGCCCAGTGTAGCCAATTAGGCTACACTAGCCCCTGGAGCCCCACCCCCCCCCCTTATATAAGGCAGGCAGCGGCGGCCATTACGGCCACTCGTGTGCCTGCATTAGTGAGAGTAGGGCGAGCTGCTGCAGTCTCTCATATAGGGAAAGATTAGTTAGGCTTAACTTCTTCCTGGCTGCATACCTGTTCTGTTCAGTGAGCCCTCAGCCCACTGCATACCTGTACTGTGATCCTGCCACTGCATACCTGTTCAGTGATCCTGCCACTGCATACCTGTTCTGTTCAGTGAGCCCTCAGCCCACTGCATACCTGTACTGTGATCCTGCCACTCCATACCTGTTCAGTGATCCTGCCACTGCATACCTGTTCTGTTCAGTGAGCCCTCAGCCCACTGCATACCTGTACTGTGATCCTGCCACTGCATACCTGTTCAGTGATCCTGCCACTGCATACCTGTTCAGTGATCCTGCCACTGCATACCTGTTCAGTGATCCTGCCACTGCATACCTGTTCAGTGATCCTGCCACTGCATACCTGTTCAGTGATCCTGCCACTGCATACCTGTTCTGTGAACCCGCCACTGTATACCTGTTCTGTTCAGTGGACCCGCCACTGTATACCTGTTCTGTGAACCCGCCACTGTATACCTGTTCTGTTCAGTGGACCCGCCACTGTATACCTGTTTAGTGAACACGCCACTGCATACCTGTTGTGTTCAGTGAACCTGCCACTGCATACCTGTTCTGTGAACCCGCCACTGTATACCTGTTCTGTTCAGTGGACCCGCCACTGTATACCTGTTCTGTTCAGTGGACCCGCCACTGTATACCTGTTCAGTGAACCCGCCACTGCATACCTGTTGTGTTCAGTGAACCTGCCACTGCATACCTGTTCTGTGAACCCGCCACTGTATACCTGTTCTGTTCAGTGGACCCCCCACTGTATACCTGTTCAGTGATCCTGCCACTGCATACCTGTTCTGTGAACCCGCCACTGTATACCTGTTCTGTTCAGTGGACCCGCCACTGTATACCTGTTTAGTGAACACGCCACTGCATACCTGTTGTGTTCAGTGAACCTGCCACTGCATACCTGTTCTGTGAACCCGCCACTGTATACCTGTTCTGTTCAGTGGACCCGCCACTGTATACCTGTTCTGTTCAGTGGACCCGCCACTGTATACCTGTTCAGTGAACCCGCCACTGCATACCTGTTGTGTTCAGTGAACCTGCCACTGCATACCTGTTCTGTGAACCCGCCACTGTATACCTGTTCTGTTCAGTGGACCCGCCACTGTATACCTGTTCAGTGAACCCGCCACTGTATACCTGTTCTGTTCAGTGGACCCGCCACTGTATACCTGTTTAGTGAACACGCCACTGCATACCTGTTGTGTTCAGTGAACCTGCCACTGCATACCTGTTCTGTGAACCCGCCACTGTATACCTGTTCTGTTCAGTGGACCCGCCACTGTATACCTGTTTAGTGAACACGCCACTGCATACCTGTTGTGTTCAGTGAACCTGCCACTGCATACCTGTTCTGTGAACCCGCCACTGTATACCTGTTCTGTTCAGTGGACCCGCCACTGTATACCTGTTCTGTTCAGTGGACCCGCCACTGTATACCTGTTCTGTTCAGTGGACCCGCCACTGTATACCTGTTCAGTGATCCTGCCACTGCATACCTGTTCAGTGAACCCGCCACTGCATACCTGTTGTGTTCAGTGAACCCGCCACTGTATACCTGTACTGTTCAGTGAACCCACCGCATCAGTGCGCATACCTGTGCAGTTAAGTGAACCCACCTACCTACGTGAGTGCACGCAGTGTGATATACCACTCCGTGCATACCCGATATGGACAAAACAGGTAGAGGAAGAGGAAGAGGTAGTGGCAGAGGCAGAGGAAGGCCACCCGGCAGGTCTGCGCGAGGTCGTGTAAATGTAATTTCGTGTGGACCTGGCCCACAGTACAGTGCTCGGAAGAAGGCACGTCCCATCACCTCCCAAGATTGTCAGGACGTGGTTGAGTATTTAGCGACACAGAACACCTCATCTTGCTCAGCCACCAGCGCTACTACTAGCACCACTTCCGCTGCATTTGACACTTCGCAAGAATTATTTAGTGGTGGTGAAATCACTGATGCACAGCCATTGTTACAGCCAGATGAATTTTCACCAGCTCATATGTCTGCGTTACGCGGCAACACTATGGATGTAACGTGTAAGGAGGATGAAGGACCTACTGATGGTGCATGTTTGGATTTTTCTGAGTCAAGCGAAGCTGGGCAGGATGATTACGATGATGACGATGATAGGGATCCTCTGTATGTTCCCAATAGAGGAGATGAAGAGGGGGACAGTTCAGAGGGGGATTCAGAGAGTAGTAGGAGGATAGAAGTTGCTGAAAGAAGCTGGGGCAGCTCTTCGTCAGAAACAGCTGGTGGCAGAGTCTGGCACCATGTATCGCCACCTATGTACAGCCAGCCAACTTGCCCTTCAGCATCAGCTGCTGAGGTCCCCATAGTGCCCACATCCCAGGGTGGCTCAGCGGTGTGGAAATGTTTTAATGTGTGTGCCTCAGATCGGACCAAAGCCATCTGTTCGCTCTGCCAACAAAAATTGAGCCGTGGAAAGGCCAACACTCATGTAGGGACAAGTGCCTTACGAAGGCACCTGGAGAAAAGGCACAAACAGCAATGGGATGGCCACCTGAGCAAAAGCAGCAGCAGCACACAAAAGAAAAGTCACCCTCATTCTCCTCTTCCTCCTTCAGGTGCATCATCTGCTTCTGCCGCTTTCTCCCTTGCACCTTCACAGGCACCCTCCTCCACTCCGCCTCTGCCCTTGAGCGGTTCCTGCTCCTCTGCCCACAGCAGCAGTCAGGTGTCCGTGAAGGAAATGTTTGAGCGGAAGAAGCCACTTTTGGCCAGTCACCCCCTTGCCCGGCGTCTGACAGCTGGCGTGGCGGAACTGTTAGCTCGCCAGCTGTTACCATACCGGCTGGTGGACTCTGAGGCCTTCCGTAAATTTGTGGCCATCGGAACACCGCAGTGGAAGATGCCAGGCCGCACTTATTTTTCGAGAAAGGCCATACCCCAACTGCACCGTGAAGTTGAGAGGCAAGTGGTGTCATCTCTTGCGAAGAGCGTTGGGTCAAGGGTACACCTGACCACGGATGACTGGTCTGCCAAGCACGGGCAGGGCCGCTACATTACCTACACAGCCCATTGGGTGAACCTGGTGGTGAACGATGGCAAGCAGAAAGCGGCGGACCAAATTGTGACACCTCCACGGCTTGCAGGCAGGCCTCCTGCCACCTCCTCTCCTCCTGCTACATGCTCTTCGCTGTCCTCCTCCTCCTCCTTGGCTGAGTGGCAGTTCTCCTCTCCAGCTACACAGCCCCAGCTCCGCAGGGCCTATGCTGCATGCCAGGTACGACGGTGTCACGCCATCTTAGACATGGCTTGTCTCAAAGCGGAGAGTCACACTGGAGCAGCTCTCCTGGCTGCTCTTAAGAAACAGGTGGATGAGTGGCTGACCCCGCACCACCTGGAGATAGGCAACGTGGTGTGCGACAACGGCAGCAATCTGCTTGCCGCTTTGCATATGGGGAAGCTGACACACATACCCTGCATGGCACATGTCATGAATCTAGTGGTTCAAAGATTTGTGGCAAAGTACCCTGGCTTAGCGGATGTCCTGAAGCAGGCCAGGAAGTTCTGTGGGCATTTGAGGCGCTCTTACACAGCCATGGCACGATTTGCAGAAATTCAGCGTAAAAACAACATGCCGGTGAGACGCCTCATTTGCGATAGCCCCACTCGCTGGAATTCGACCCTGCTCATGTTCTCCCGCCTGCTAGAACAGAAGAAAGCCGTCACCCAGTACCTCTACAACTGGAGTAGAACGAAACAGTCTGGGAAGATGGGGATGTTCTGGCCCGACAACTGGACACTGATGAAAAATGCATGCAGGCTCATGCGGCCGTTTGAGGAGGTGACCAACCTGGTGAGCCGCAGTGAGGGCACCATCAGCGACTTAATTCCCTACGCGTACTTCTTGGAGCGTGCTGTGCGTAGAGTGGCGGATGAAGCTGCGAATGAGCGTGACCAGGAACCGTTACGGCAGGAACAGGCATGGGACCAATTTTCATCAGACCCAGCTGTTTCCTCAACACCTGCGGCAGCACAGAGGGGGGAGGAGGAGGAAGAAGAGAGGTCGTGTGCAGAAGACGAGTCAGACTCAGAGGATGATGAGCAAGGTGTTTCTTTGGGGGAGGAGGAGGAGGAGGAGGGGACAGCGGCAGGAGAACAACCGCAGCAGGCGTCGCAGGGGGCTTGTGCTGCTCAACCTTCCCGTGGTATTGTTCGCGGCTGGGGGGAGGAGTTTGACTTACGTGACGTCACTGAGGAAGAGCAAGAGGAGATGGAGGGTACTGGATCCGACTTTCTGCAGATGTCGTCTTTTATGCTGTCCTGCCTGTTGAGGGACCCCCGTATAAAAAACCTCAAGGGGAATGAGCTGTACTGGGTGGCCACACTACTAGACCCTCGGTACAGGCACAAAGTGGCGGACCTGTTACCAACTCACCTGAAGGTGGAAAGGATGCAGCACATGCAGAACCAGCTGTCAACTATGCTTTACAATGCCTTTAAGGGTGATGTGACAGCACAACGCCAGCAAGGTACCACTGCCACTAATCCTCCTCCCGTGTCCACGCAGTCAAAGACAGGACGCTCCAGCGATCTCATGGTGATGTCGGACATGCGGACGTTCTTTAGTCCAACGCCTCGCCGTAGCCCTTCCGGATCCACCCTCCACCAACGCCTCGACCGGCAGGTAGCCGACTACCTGGCCTTAAGTGTGGATGTAGACACTGCTGTGAACAGCGATGAGGAACCCTTGAACTACTGGGTGCGCAGGCTTGACCTGTGGCCAGAGCTGTCCCAATTTGCCATCCAACTTCTCTCCTGCCCTGCCGCAAGCGTCCTCTCAGAAAGGACCTTCAGCGCAGCTGGAGGCATTGTCACAGAGAAGAGAAGTCGCCTAAGTCACAAAAGTGTTAAGTACCTCACCTTTATCAAAATGAATGAGGCATGGATCCCGGAGGGCTGCTGCCCGCCCCAAGACTAAGTCAGTCCCCGCACACACAACATCTCTGCCTGCACGCTGTGTGACTGGCTGCCTGGCCTGCCCCAAAAAGACTAAGTCGCTCCCAGTCCCTCCACACAGCATGTCTGCCTGCAGGCCGCTTCACTACCTTCTCCGCCACCACCAACAGGGTCCGGGACTCCAGGCGGATTGCTGAATTTTTTAGGCCGCTGCTAGCAGCGGCCGCTGTAATAATTTTTATGGTGCGTGTACATGACTGCCTAATTTTTCTGGCTGCACTGCGGGCAGCTGCAACAACAAAAGAAAAGGCATGTACATGCGCCCATTCCCCTTCGTGATCATTACCTTGCCGTGGTAAAGGGGCTTGCGTATCACAATGAAGCAATGACCGGCGCCTAGATGAGTGTCTCGGGGGGCACACAAAAGATAATAAGGTCGTTGCTTCATTGTGGTCAGACCAAATTTGATCAGCTGGACAGTCACTGTTCTGTCATTCAGCTACATCAGCCAGGCCGACCATATGGGCTGTAAAGCCACCAAAACCTGCACTCTCGCCATGGTGCGCACCAGTCCAGCACGGCCGTCACTACACAAACAGCTGTTTGCGGTGCGTTACACGGTGAGTTTGGTGTGTCAGTGTGAAGCAGTACCTTAATTACACTACCTGATTGATGTATACACATGCAAGATGTTTTAAAGCACTTTAGGCCTGTCATTTAGCATTCAATGTGATTTCTGCCCTTAAAACGCTGCTTTGCGTCAAATCCAGATTTTTCCCGGGGACTTTTGGCGTGTATCCCACTCCGCCATGCCCCCCTCCAGGTGTTAGACCCCTTGAAACATCTTTTCCATCACTTTTGTGGCCAGCATAATTATTTTTTTTTTTCAAAGTTCGCATCCCCATTGAAGTCTATTGCGGTTCGCGAACTCTAACGCGAACCGAACCTTCCGCGGAAGTTCGCGAACCCGGTTCGCGAACCGAAAATCGGAGGTTCGGCCCAACTCTATTAATTACCTACTGTCACCATCTCTTGTCACCACCAGTCCAGAAAAATATGTGCTGTAGGACTTCCCAGCAATGGTTCACAATGTACACAAACAGAAGGGAGATGTTGGAATCAGCCCAAAGAAAAAGCACTACCTAATACTGGGGGTACCTCTGGCTACCACTCCTGATTACCACTATACAAAGCACATATAGGGGTTATCATTACCGCTACAGCACCAATAAAGAGTTAATGCAGTGAATGAAGGAAGACCCCATGTGGGCCCCCTCGGGTTCTGGTACCCTGGTGCTGTTGCAGCCTCTGCATCCCCTGTCACTACTCCACTGTTTATAGATATTGAAGCAGTATCTGTATTTAACAAGCAGTGATAATTGTCATTGCTGGCAGACACAGCTGACTGGAGACAGCAATGCCAATGCAAGTCAATGAGAGGGATGCATCCCCTGATGCTGCTTCCTGTCAGTTACCGTGGCGTTATTGTCGCTTGTTGCCACCGTAATCCCTGCCTTGTCTCTGCTGGAAGACATTCAGTAATGCAAAGAGCATTCTTTATCACTGCAGTTTGCTGTTCCACTTTTATTTGCCGGGGTTTTATAAATACAACCCCAAAAGCACAGAGAAACTGTAAGATATATCACAGAGAATCACAGCAGGAAATTACCACTCTAATTATCTATGTGTTATACATGTATAAACTGGTCCCTGAACTGCTGAATATATACCGTATATAAACCACAAGTTTCTACATTTACATAAACACTAATACATCAATGTAGTGACCTGCCATGATTAACTAACCAGAACTGTATTAGCAATGCATTATTCTTGATATTATTTCACTTATTATTTAATATGAGTTACTGTTGGGCTTGGGAAGTTTGAGTTTAAAGAGGATCTCCAGTGAAAATAATGTACTAAAAAAGTTCTTCATTTTTACAATAATTATGTATAAATGATTTAGTCAGTGTTTCCTTGTTGTAACATCTTTCCTCTTCGCAATTTACATTCTGGTATTTATCACATGGTGACATTTTTACTGCTGGCAGGTGATGTCACTGGAAGTAGCCGCTTCTTGCTTTTTGGCAGTTGGAAACAGCTGTAAACAGCTATTTCCCACAATGCAACGAGGTTCACAGACAGGGAACTGCAAGGACCATGCTCCTCACAGTTTCCTGTGGGAGGGGTTTCACCACAATATCAGCCATAGAGAGCCCCCTGATGATCCGTTTGTGAAAAGGAAGAGATTTCTCATGTAAATTCTTGGTTACGATTTCTCTTTAAGCATAGCACATAACTTTCAGAGTGACAGTCCCTCTTTGGAACCAAATTCCTCCATCTCTCTTTCTTCCTCATTTGTCCCTCTTTCAGGACTGATGTATAGATCTATAATATATGTATTTTTCTACTGAAAAATGTGTTTAACTGACTCTAAACTTTATTCCCATCAATTAAATTGATATATTTCTTGTTTTCATATGTTAAAATGAAGGAAAACTAATGAGGACCAGTGTGGTTTGAATGATAAAACTACGTTTTGATCCTGAGTTCTTTGTGATATGCATGGCAAGGAGTATGGTGGGGCAGTGGCGTACCTAGGGAATTTGACACCTGATTATTTACAGACACCCCCCACACAATGGGAGGGGAGGGTTGACGGGTTGGGGCGCCAAACGTTTTGCTGCAAATTTTGGGGGATTTTTGGGGAAAGGGAGTCATCAGGATGTGGATGGAGCTGTTATGAAACTCTGTACTCTATACAGTGCTGCAGAAAATGTCAGTGCTATATAAATACAAAATAATTATATGGTAGGACATTAGACTATGACTATGGTATGATTACATTGTGAGCTCCTCTGAGGACAGTCAGAAAAAGGGGACATAAGAAAGAGGGAGTGTGTGTGTGTGTGTGTGTGTGCGGGGGGGGGGGGGGGGGTTGAGGCACAAGCCAGAGAGCATAGTGGGAGAGGAGAAATTGCAGGAAGACCTCTCACCAGGACTGCAAACATCACCAGTGCTGTTTGACAGGGACATGCTGTTAGAAGAAGCCACTGAAATCTGAAAAGAGGAAAGGGTCATAGAGGAAGGAAAGAACAGGGAGGATGAGCTTGGAAAGAGATAAGATTACCTGCAATCAAGCTAATCTAAATTGCCTGGAGCTTGCCTCTCTGCTCACTACAGAAGTCGGTTGTTAGCACCTGTATCACTGGCTTCTGCAACCGCAGACTTCCCTGCATTCATGGGCGTCCGCATGTCGGACAAATTGGTGTGGCTGCATCCCCTGGCCACCCGCTGAACCCCCCCGGCCGCTTCCCGGCCCAATCAGTGGCGCCCCCCCCCCCCACCCGATTCAGCGCAGTGAAGGGGGAGCAGCAGGCAGAGCAGGTGAGAAGGGGGGACGTCCCCTTTCCCTCACCTTGGGGCTCCCCTTTACTCGCTCCCCCCCTCCATAATTTAGCGGCGGGCGCAGCGGAGCAGAACACCTCCTCTATTTCGTGCATGCGAGGAAGGCTCTGTGTGCAGCTGGTCTGGTGTAGTCAGTGACGTCAGACCAGCGACGCACAGATCTCCCTCTCGCGCAGGCGATAAAGGAAGTGTTCCGCTCCGCTGCCGCCTGCCAGCCCCTTCATTATGGAGGGGGGACCGAGGAAGGGTGAGCCCCAAAGTGAGGGAAGGGGGGGAGATGTCCCCACTTCTCCACCACTGTCACAACTGGGGGGGTCCCTGTCACTACCTGAACTGGGAAGGCTCCTGTCACTACCTAAATTGGGGGGTCCCTGTCACTACCTGAACTGGGGGGTCCCTGTCACTACCTGAACTGGGGGGGCTCCTGTCACTACCTAAACTGGCGGGCTCCTGTCACTACCTAAACTGGGGGGTCCCTATCACTACCTGAACTGGGGGGTTCCTGTCACTACCTGAACTGGGGGGGCTCCTGTCACTACCTGAACTCGGGGGCTCCTGTCACTACATAAACTGGGGGGGCCCTGTCACTACCTAAACTGTGGGGTCCCTGTCACTACCCGAACTCGGGGGCACCTGTCACTACCTAAACTAGGAGGCACCTGTAACTACCTAAACTGGGGGCCCTGTCACTACCTAAACTGGAGGGCACCTGTCACTACCTAAACTATCCAGGCCAGCCAGCCCAGCATCACCACCAGCCAGGCCAGCCCAGCATCACCACCAGCCAGGCCAGCCCAGCATCACCACCAGCCAGGCCAGCCCAGCATCACTGCCAGCCAGGCCACAGCATCACTGTTAGGCCTTTCGGCCCACACATCATCCCCAAGCCAGCCCAAAACAGTATTGCCAGGCCAGACAAGCACAGCAGCCAGTAGAGGAGAATTCAAAAGCCAGGTGAGAGGTGTCCACCATATTAAGGGGGCATTCTGCCTATTTATGTAAAATGCTGTCTATTTATGCGGCTCATGACTGCTGAATTTGTCTTGTTGGGGGCCTCATGATTGCTGAATTTGTCTTGTTGGGGGCCTCATGATTTGTTGGGGGCTTCATAATTGCTGAATTTATCTTGTTGGGGGCCTCATGATTTGTTGGGGGCCTCATGATTGCTGAATTTGTCTTGTTGGGGGCCTCATGATTGCTGAATTTGTCCTGTTGGGGGCCTTATGATTGCTGAATTTGTCTTGTTGGGGGCCTCATGATTTGTTGGGGGCCTCATGATTGCTGAATTTGTCTTGTTGGGGGCCTCATTATTTGTTGGGGGCCTCATGATTGCTGAATTTGTCTTGTGTGGGGTCTCATGATTGCTGAACTTGTCTTGTTGGGGGCCTCATGATTGCTGAATTTGTCTTGTTGGGGGTCACATGATGAGACTATGGGAAAAGCTGAATCATCATCATATAAGACAATAGCATTAAACTTACTTTTTTTAGCTTTTTAAAACAGAAAATTAAAACTGAGAGGTTCTAAAAAGATGAATACATTTTTCAGGAGTAGGATGGATGAAATTGTTTATCTTCACAGTTTATTTTCAACTTGGATTTTTCCATAATTTTTATGTATGAGTTAAAACATTTGTATTTAGTTTAAAGTGAACCTCCAGACTAGTGTTGGGCGAACACCTAGATGTTCGGGTTCGCGAACGTTCGCCGAACATCGCCGCGATGTTCGGGTGTTCGCGCCGAACTCCGAACATAATGGAAGTCAATGGGGACCCGAACTTTCATGCTTTTTAAAGCTTCCTTACATGCTACATACCCCAAATTTGCAGGGTATGTGCACCTTGGGAGTGGGTACAAGAGGAAAAAAATATTTGAAAAAGAGCTTATAGTTTTTGAGAAAATTGATTGTAAACTTTCAAAGGAAAAACTGTCTTTTAAATGTGGAAAATGTCATGTTTCTTTGCACAGGTAACATGTCACCATGCAGTCATACATGTAATACAGAGAAGAGGTTCCAGGAAAAGGGACCGGTAACGCTAACCCAGCACCAGCAGCAGCGCACGTGATGGAACAGGAGGAAGAGACGCAGGAGGAGAAGGCCACGCTTTGTGAGACACAACAACCCAGGCCTTGCATGAGGACAAGAAGCGTGCGGATAGCATGCTTTTTACCGCCATGCAGTCATAAATGTAATAAAGATAAGAGGTTCAATAAACAGAGACCACGCGCCGGCAACGCTAACCCAGCAGCAGCAGACGTGATGGAACAGGAGGAGGCGCAGGAGGAGAAGGCCACGCTTTGAGACACAACAACCCAGGCCTTGCATGAGGACAAGAAGCGTGCGGATAGCATGCTTTTTACCGCCATGCAGTCATAAATGTAATAAAGATAAGTGGTTCAATAAACAAGGACCACGCGGCAACGCTAACCCAGCAGCAGCAGACGTGATGGAGCAGGAGGAGGCGCAGGAGGAGAAGGCCACGCTTTGTGAGACACAACAACCCAGGCCTTGCATGAGGACAAGAAGCGTGCGGATAGCATGCTTTTTACCGCCATGCAGTCATAAATGTAATAAAGATAAGAGGCTTCATAAACAGGGACCATCACCGGCAACGCTAACCCAGCAGCAGCAGCAGCAGACGTGATGGAGCAGGAGGAGGCGCAGGAGGAGAAGGCCACGCTTTTTGAGACACAACAACACAGGCCTTGCATGAGGACAAGAAGCGTGCGGATAGCATGCTTTGTACCGCCATGCAGTCATAAATGTAATAAAGATAAGAGGTTCCATAAACAGGGACCGGCAACGCTAACCCAGCAGCAGCAGCACACGTGATGGAACAGGAGGAGGCGCAGGAGGAGAAGGCCACGCTTTTTGAGATACAACAACCCAGGCCTTGCATGAGGACAAGAAGCGTGCGGATAGCATGCTTTTTACCGCCATGCAGTCATAAATGTAATAAAGATAAGAGGTTCCATAAACAGGGACCGTCACCGGCAACGCTAACCCAGCAGCAGCAGCAGCAGCAGCAGCAGCAGCAGACGTGATGGAACAGGAGGAGGCGCAGGAGGAGAAGGCCACGCTTTTTGAGACACAACAACACAGGCCTTGCATGAGGACAAGAAGCGTGCGGATAGCATGCTTTGTACCGCCATGCAGTCATAAATGTAATAAACATAAGAGGTTCCATAAACAGGGACCGGCAACGCTAAACCATCCCAGATGTTCATTGGTCATGTTACTTGGTTGGGGTCCTGGAGTGTTGCGTAGTCGTTTCCAATCCAGGATTGATTCATTTTAATTTGAGTCAGACGGTCTGCATTTTCTGTGGAGAGGCGGATACGCCGATCTGTGACGATGCCTCCGGCAGCACTGAAACAGCGTTCCGACGTAACGCTGGCTGCCGGGCAAGCCAGCACCTCTATTGCGTACATTGCCAGTTCGTGCCAGGTGTCTAGCTTCATGCCCGGTTTCAGGTCCAGCGGTGCCAGCCACAAATCCGTCTGTTCCTTTATTCCCCTCCAATTTTCCTCCCCTGTGTGCTGCTTATCCCCAAGGCAGATCAGCTTCAGCAACGCTTGCTGACGCATGCCAACAGCTGTGCTGCACTGCTTCCACGATCCTACTGCTGCTGGTGCTGGGTTAGCGTTTCCGGGTGAGGTACAGCTTTGAGATGCGTTGGAGGAGAAGGAGTCAGAGAGGTAGGTGCTGCTGTTGTTATCCAGTGGGAGGGACGGCGGTGCAGCTGATTGCGGCGTGGGCAACACCCGCGCCGTAGCAGGTGAGGAATCGCTGCCAGGCTCCACAAGGTTCACCCAGTGCGCGGTAAGAGAGATGTATCGACCCTGGCCGAACGCACTCGTCCAGGTGTCAGTGGTGAGGTGAACCTTGCAGGCAACGGCATTCTTCAAGCTTCGGGTTATTTTGCTGACCACGTGCTCATGCAACTCAGGCACTGCAGAGCGCGCAAAGTGGTAGTGGCTGGGAACCACGTAACGTGGGATGGACACTGACATCATGCCCTTGAAGCTGTTTGTCTCCACCACTCGATATGGCAGCATTTCGCAGGCCAGAAGCTTGGCTATGCTGGCTGTTACTGCCACGGCCCGGGGGTCATTTGCTGGCAGTTTCCTCTTGCGCTCAAACATCTCCGAGACAGACAACTGAACCGTAGGGCTGCACACCGAAGGGCTGTTGGTTGTTGTGTTTGATGAACACGGGGAGACCTCAAGAGCACTACTCCGGAAAGTGACAGTGTCAGCGTCGTCTGATGTTTGTGAATGTTGTGAACCACGCAATGGCTGGGCTACTGCTGCTGTTGAGGCGGGTCTGGTGGTGAGTCTGGTGAACCCAAGGGAGGCAGTGTTGCTGGTGGTAACCTGTCCTGCTGCGTTTGCCCACAGAGTGGGATGTTTGGATAGAATGTGGCGGCTCATGCTGGTGGTGGAGAGGTTGTTAATACTTTTCCCCCTGCTCAGGCGGGTCTTGCACACCTTGCAAATCGCCATGGTAACATCCTCAGTGCAGTCTTCAAAGAAAGCCCAGACTTTGGAGCACCTGCCTTGCTGGCGATTTCTGTTTGCGCCTCTTTTGCCTCTCACTTGAACTTCCACGCTTGTGGTGCCTGAAATTGCGCGCCCCCTACCAAGGCGAACTCGTGCAGCAGTGGGTTCTTCAACAGACTCATCTGTGCTGCTGCTACGACGGCGATGTTCTCGTTCACAAACAAAATCTGGGTCTATGTCCACATTGCCCATACTCTCCTCTTCCATCTCCTCAAACTCGTCATATGTCATTGTGGGGGGCCGCCGCCGTGGAGTAGAGCTCCCCAGAACAACCTCTGCGCAGCTCACTCCAACGTCGTCTGGTTATCTGGCAGTTGTGTGCGTGGTGTTGCTGCCGGTTGTGTCAGCTTTGTGCCCACTGGATCCTTGTAACTGGCTGAGGACTCGGACCTCGTGCGTGATGTGCTGGTGCTGCTTAACCCACTGCTGGACGCTTGAGAGGTCATCCAAGTAATTATCTGGTCCTGTTCTTTTGGATCTGTGAGGGTGGTTGTCCTGGACAACATGGGCGGTATTGAGTGGGTTTTCTTGGGTGCTCCCCTGTGGCCTGTACGTGAACCGTCAGGGGAAACACCTCTTCCCTTGCCCCTCCCTCTTTCACCGTATTTCTTCCTCATTTCACTTATCCTTAAAGTACACGCTGACTGGCAGCAGTACAGTGGCAGTACAGAAATGCTATACAGTGGTGGGTGAGCGGTGTACCACTATTGCCAGCAGCGACACAGAGCACAATGCTATACAGTGGCGGGTAAGCGGTGTACTACTGTTCCCAGCAGACACAGAGTGGCAGTAAACACAATGCTATATAGTGTGGCTGAGCCGTGTTCACAGAGTGGCAGTAAACACAATGCTATATAGTCTGCTATATAGTCACCCCGAACGGGGTGATGTTCTGCAGAACCCGAACAGTGGCGAACACTGTTCGCCCAACACTACTGGGAACGCAGATTTTAGTACCTAAACACACGATACAACATGTTTTCCGGGGTCGGACTCTGAGGCACATACAGATGGTCCCGATCATCATCCTCATCATACAACTCTTCTCCTGAGTCCGACCCACCCACCACCTCTGCCACCCCAACATCCCCAGACACAGACCCCTCATCGTCCTCAACATTAACTTGGGATGCTGGCCTGAGCCAGACCTCCTCCTCCACATCAGGCCCCATCATCTCCTCAATGGCAGCCCTCATTAATCGCTCTTGCGACGGACCGATGGACACAACGTTCTCCTCCGGGGAGGGCTGCTGCTGACCACTGGCTGCTGGGGTGGATGTTATAGCTTGCGTGGGGCGTTGGCTGTTGCTGTTGTTGGGAGTGCTGCTCACAGCGGAGGTCTCTGAGGAACTCATGGTGAGCTCATATAGTGGTTGGCGGTGAGTGGAGTATTACTGATCCCAGCAATATACACACTGACTGGCAGAGTACGCAATGCTATATAGTGTGGCTGAGTGGTGTACACAGAGTGGCAGTAAACACAATGCTATATAGTCTGGCTGAGCGGTGTACACAGAGTGGCAGTACACACAATGCTATATAGTCTGGCTGAGCGGTGTACACAGAGTGGCAGTACACACAATGCTATATAGTCTGGCTGAGCGGTGTACACAGAGTGGCAGTAAACAATGCTATACAGTGTGGCTGAGCCGTGTACACAGAGTGGCAGTAAACAATGCTATATAGTCTGGCTGAGCGGTGTACACAGAGTGGCAGTACACACAATGCTATATAGTCTGGCTGAGCGGTGTACACAGAGTGGCAGTAAACAATGCTATATAGTGTGGCTGAGCCGTGTACACAGAGTGGCAGTAAACAATGCTATATAGTCTGGCTGAGCGGTGTACACAGAGTGTCAGTACACACAATGCTATATAGTGTGGCTGAGCGGTGTACACAGAGTGGCAGTAAACAATGCTATATAGTGTGGCTGAGCCGTGTACACAGAGTGGCAGTAAACAATGCTATATAGTCTGGCTGAGCGGTGTACACAGAGTGGCAGTAAACAATGCTATATAGTCTGGCTGAGCGGTGTACACAGAGTGGCAGTACACACAATGCTATATAGTCTGGCTGAGCGGTGTACACAGAGTGGCAGTAAACAATGCTATATAGTGTGGCTGAGCGGTGTACACAGAGTGGCAGTAAACACAATGCTATATAGTCTGGCTGAGCGGTGTACACAGAGTGGCAGTACACACAATGCTATATAGTCTGGCTGAGCGGTGTACACAGAGTGGCAGTACACACAATGCTATATAGTCTGGCTGAGCGATGTACACAGAGTGGCAGTACACACAATGCTATATAGTCTGGCTGAGCCGTGTACACAGAGTGGCAGTACACACAATGCTATATAGTCTGGCTGAGCCGTGTACACAGAGTGGCAGTACACACAATGCTATATAGTCTGGCTGAGCCGTGTACACAGAGTGGCAGTACACACAATGCTATATAGTCTGGCTGAGCCGTGTACACAGAGTGGCAGTAAACACAATGCTATATAGTCTGGCTGAGCGGTGTACACAGAGTGGCAGTAAACACAATGCTATATATAGCATGGCTGAGCGAGGTACACAGTGGCAGTACACACAATGCTATATAGTCTGGCTGAGCGGTGTACACAGAGTGGCAGTAAACAATGCTATATATAGTGTGGCTGAGCAAGGTACACAGTGGCAGTAAACAATGCTATATATAGTGTGGCTGAGCGAGCGGTGTACTACTGTTCCCAGCAGCGACACACAATGACTGGGGGGACCCTGGCTAGCATGGCTGGAGCGCGAACTACCCTGCCTGACTACCCAAAGCTAAGCCCACAGAGAAATGGCGGAGATATGACGTGGTTCGGGTATTTATTTACCCGAACCACGTGACCGTTCGGCCAATCAGAGCGTGTTCGGGTCCGAACCACGTGACCCGTTCGGCCAATCACAGCGCTAGCCGAACGTTCGGGGAACGTTCGGCCATGCGCTCTTAGTTCGGCCATGCGGCCGAACGGTTTGGCCGAGCACCATCAGGTGTTCGGCCGAACTCGAACATCACCCGAACAGGGTGATGTTCTGCAGAACCCGAACAGTGGCGAACACTGTTCGCCCAACACTACTCCAGACTAAAAATCTACTCAGCAGCACTGGAAAGGCTGCTTGGTGTTTATTTAACAGTTTCACAGCATCAGAACTATGTTTCTCTTATACAAGCCTCATTTTTAGCTGCACAGAAGAAAACTGCCCGGGCATTTTTCCCCTGATGCTGTGCAAAGCATGATGGGATTTCTGATGTTGTTGTTCTCATTCTGCCGTTTTGGTGCAATTTTTTTTTTTTTACATTTTGAATTTGACTTTTGAAGCCTAGCACATGCAGCTGGGAGGGGTTATCAGGACACAGGACAGTTGGAACTATGTCTTATGCACCCTGTCACCTCCTTTCAACCAAAAAGATGGCTGCCCCCATGACAAAGATGGCAGCCCCCATGAATCACAAACATTTGCCTGTTCTTTTAAAACAGGGTAGGTAAAAAATTATATTACCTATCTATTCCAATTAACATAACCAATTAATGACAGTATGTTTGTTTAGGCTAAAGTTCCCCTTTAAATTGCCGTGTTGGCACTTTGCGATAGATAAGTGACTTTTGGGTTGCAGTTTGGGCACTCGGCCTCCAAAAGGTTCACCACCACTGTCCTAGTCTAATGTCCCACCATTGCTAAGTTCATGTAAATTTGGCTCCACCGGTGACCACACCCACATTCTGGTCCATGACCACACCCATCTTATCGGTGCGGCTACGCGCGCCGAACAACGTACCCCCAATTTTTGCCATCATTTTCCCCCACTCCTCCCCCCCCCCCCTGAAAAATGTTCTGCGGACGCCCACGCCAGAAAGGGTGCTACATCTAGTGCAGGAAGTAGTACAGTCCCCTGCACTGCCTTCTGCCATTTTCCCAAATGTTGCCTAAACTATGAAAAAAGGTCCCAGGTGGAAGAACAGTGACTGAGCACCACAGCGGCACCCCTAGCCATGGCTACACCTGGGGCTGTGAGCCACCTGCAGCCTTATGGTAGGTACGCCACTGGGTGGGGCATGGTTAAAGTTGTGGCAGGGGCATGTTAAAGTGTCCCTCTTTCTTATCTTACTCAAAAAGTTGGAAGGTATATTTAAGATACAATAAATGGGAGAAGTACAACCTCATACATATGGTAGATTAAACTTAACCGATTCGAACGAGAATCTGGTGTGTGTACAACAGCCCACAATGCTCCCTGATGCAATTTGGCGGTTAAGAGCATTGTCTTCCCTCTTCACTCCACCAGCCACATGTCACTCTTGTGCTGCTCCACCCTGGACATCGTTGATTCAACATTCTCCCTTCAGAGAACCATGGCCACCCAAACCTCCAGGCACAGGAACACCTTCTTTCTCCAAGCTGTCCATCTTCTGAACTCAGTCCCCTGCCTGATCCCCTGGTCTCTCATTTCTGGATTGCTGTTGGTTTTATTGTCATTATTGTTGTATCACTTTGCATTATCTACATCGCTCTGTTTAATTATACTAGTGTTGCCAAGCCTCCGTGGGGAGAAAAAACAATTCCAGATATGACCCTGATCGTACTTGGCGAATGAAACTGATTTTGATTCTCTAGACCATCCGAAGACTTCCCACTATTGAGGTAAGTATATAACTTTTTATTTAACTATATCAGCTTTCCTTTAAAGAACAAGCGACACCCATACTAACCTAGAAATAAAAAACACATACTGTATATAAGTAGATAAATACTACTTCTACTTACATAACAGATGTATTGTGCTATCCATGTAATCAATCCTGTGAATTTTACAAAGGAAAAGCAGAAAATTCTATTCTAGGCAGTGGCCATTTTGCCAAGCATCATATCCTTCCTGACTCTTGTTTCCCCCTCCCCCCTCCCTTCTCTTGCTCATTGTGTATTCATTAGCTGCTCTCCTCCCAGAGTCTTTAGACACTCCCACTGAAGTGTACACTAGCAACTTCACTGTTTTTTTTTTTGTTTACACATCCAATCACTGAGTCACCTCAGCCTTGCTTGTAAACACAAGTAATCAGAGGGAGTTTCTGATAAGCAGCAAGGCAGGGAAATAAATGGAAGAGGAGGAATATATTATAGATAAAATAACTCCTAGCATTCAACTCTTTGGCACTGTTTGGCACTAGGGCCAGTGCTCCTAAAGTATGTCATAACTCCAAACAATAATAGCAGAAAAAGTTTTGAATGCAGGATTAGCATCTTTATCACTTAATACATTTAGAACAGTTGCTGTTGAAATTTGATTTTTATGGTGACAATACCGCTTTAAAGAGGAGCTGTCAGCCATACTATCTCAGAAAAAAACCATATATAAGTAGATAAATACTTGCTCTACTTACATAACATATGTACTGCACAGTCCACATTTGAATTTTATGGATTTTTCTATAGAGAAAATCCTTCTTAGGATACTCCATCTTAACTGTGTCTATTTTGAAGGCAATCCTGGTGTAATTTTCTCCCTTACTCTCCTCTGTCTGATTGTGTATGCATTGCCTGCCCTCCTACCAGTCTTCAGGCACTCCCACCCAGCTCTGCAATAGAAAGTGCATTGTCTCAGCATGAGAAATATTGGCCAATCAGAGAGGAACAGAGTTGTGGGAGGGGAAAACAGGAGGGAAAGAGGCTTCAGCCAATCAGGCTGCATTAATTAAGTCTGAGGGGAAAGTAAAGCAGCAAAAAAAGACAACCCAGCATGCCCTGCAACTTCCTTTGTGCGGCAGATGTACCAATTAAGAGCCACGGAAACTTAAGAATGTTGTTTTATGGATAAGAAAACTAAAAATGATTTGTAACTTTTGGATTGCCTGGTTAGAATCCTTATTACTTGTTTACCAGATAAAAATAAAGAATTGATTTTTTATTTTATTCCCCACAATTACATTTTAAATAGTGGCTTAGTTCATATCATTTGATTTTTTTTCCTAATGAAAGTAAGGTCTCAGTTTAAAGGGAACCCAAAGCAAGAGAGATATAGAGGTTACCATATTTATTTTCTTTTAAACCATGCATATTGCCTGGCTATCCTGCTGATCCCCAGCCTCTAATACTTTTAGTTATAGAGCCTGAACAAGCATGCAGATCAGGTGCTCTGACTGAAGTCTGTCTGGATTAGCCACATGCTTGTTTCAGGTGTGTGATTCAGACACTGCTTCATCCAAAGAGATCAGCAGGATTGCCAGGAAACTGATATGGATTCAAAGTAAATACTGTAAATATGTAAGCCTCGCTTTAACCCCCCTTTAAAGTACATCTTAAGATATGGTAGCTGACATATTTATTTTCTTATTAAACAATACCAGTTGCCTGGCTGTCCTGTTGATCTCTTTGGTTGCAGTACTGTCTGAATCACTCACTTGTGGCTAATCCAGCCAGACTTCAGTCAGAAACACCTGATCTGCATGCTTGTTCAGGGTCTATGCCTAAAAGTATTAAAATTCTTAGAATTGTTTAAAAGGAAATAAATATGTCAGACATCTTATCCCTCTTAGTTCAGGTGTAGTTTAAGCAATCTCCAAAGCCAGATATAATTGGGGATACAGAGGGCCTCAGAACTGTGAAACAGCGCTATCCAGAATAACTGTTTACATTATACTGGCTGGGCATCAGGACGTCCCTGAAAATTATTTTGAAATGCTGGCAAGTGCAGAAATAGATGTGTCACCAACAGCAGCCAATCAGACTGCAACTAATGCCGGCTGGACGGCGGCGGTAAACATTTCGCTAGTCACTGTGAATCCTCCTTGCAATTCCTCCACTACTCCAGTGATACAAATAATTTTCTGTCCTTGGGAAAATATTCTCTCCTCCGGCGAGATCCGAATCGCTGTACGCTGTTCCGTTCGTACTTGGCGACTTCAGCTGATCCTCAACGGCTTGGACAGAATGGCTTAAGGACACAGGAGGCAACATGTCTTTCCATTGTGAGGAAGGGGGGGAGACATAACACACCCCCTCCCTCGGCTTGTGTATTCCCATGACTAAGCAGGGGACAAAGCAGCAATTAACCCCTTCTCGTCACAGGGAGAGAGGCCAAGCAAGGGGCAGGCCATGGCACTGGTGCTACTACACTGGCATTGGTTAAACCTCAGGCCTGCAGTCTGTACTATATAGATATACTAAGTTACAAGCAATCCACTGCTTGTATTGCTAATGCACTGTGGCTGACCTGCCCGTTGGGCTTGTGGAGATTCAGCAAGTGTGTTGTGCATCGCTCTGCGGCTCTGTATACAAGGACACTGGCAGAGGTATAGGCGTCCATGTGTAAAAGTGAAGCTATATATGGGTGGAGGTGACAGAGGGCAGCAACCACATGTAACACGCATTAAATGCTGCAAGCGCAATTTTTTGTACTTTATCTTTGCAGGTCGGTGACCGAAAACAGTTTTTTTTTTCTACTCTCCAAAAGTTTTAGCCTCACAGAAAGAGAGAGGACTCAAGACTTATTAAAGAGAGAGGACTCAAGACTTATTAAACATTTTTGTATCAGAGTGCAGGGAAACAGCAGGGGGGGCCACTGGCAGCATCCCCCTGTGCTGCTGAACGCACCACGCCGAAGAGCGCAAAGAAATGGTAGGCCACTCAATAAGGCTGATAACAAACATGTAAGGGGCCCATTGTTAGGGGAAGCATGAAATGTAGGGTCCTATTACCAGCAGAAATTTGTGCCGAAATGTGAAGGCACCCAATAAATAACGCTATGAAATCTGTAGCTACCAAGCACCTATTGTTTGTAGCCACAGATTTCAGAGCGAGGGGCATGGCGCAAGTTATGTAAAGGCGTCAGAATTTCACACTATAAACAATAATTTGTATGTGTGACTATGGGTGATAATTATTGTTTTTTGGGGGAGAGGGGGGATTGAGGTGGGGAAAGGGGGGATTTAAGGTTAGACGTGGGAGGTTGTTTTTAAGGTTAGCCATAGGGAGTGGGGAAATGGGTTAAGGTTAGCCAGGGGTGGGGGGGTGGGGGGGAGAGGGGGGTTAGGTTAGCTGTAGGGAGGGGTAAAAGAGGAACTCCAGAGAAAATAACATGATGAAAAAAAGTGCTTAATTTGTACAGTAATTATGTATAAATGAATTAGTCGATGTTTGCTCATTGTAAAATCTTTCCTCTCCCTGATTTACATTCTGGAATGAATCAAATGGCAACATTTTACTGCTGGCAGGTGATGTCCGTGGAAGGAGATGCTGCTTGCTATTTTGGCAGTTGGAAACAGCTGTTTCCTAAAATGCAACAAGGCTCCCACAGTCAGGACCTCAGAGCTGTGTGGCTCTGCCGCTGACATCACACTGTGGGAGTGATTTCACTACAAAATCAGCTAAATCCCAATATTAGCTACTGATTGGGATGAATTTGGTTATGGTCTCTCTTTAAGGTTAGCTGTTGGTGTGGGGGGGGGGGGGGGGGGGGTGGTTAAGGTTAGCCGTGAGGGGTGGTTAAAGTTAGGCATTAGTGGTGGTATGGTTCAGTGTGAGAATATATTATTTAGCAATATTTTATGTAAGTTAATGCAATGGGCTTTTCCAAGTGCTTGTGATTTGAAAAGCTCTTGCTAATGTAATGCTATGTGTGTGTTCTTACTTGAGCGATGTGTTTTTTTT
This sequence comes from Hyperolius riggenbachi, assembly GCF_040937935.1. Classification (NCBI taxonomy): domain Eukaryota; kingdom Metazoa; phylum Chordata; class Amphibia; order Anura; family Hyperoliidae; genus Hyperolius; species Hyperolius riggenbachi. The sequence goes on along the minus strand of NC_090654.1, from coordinate 71,383,919 downwards.
TAACCACTTGAGGACCGCGGTCTTAAACCCCCCTAAAGACCAGGCCATTTTTAGCAAAATAGGCCACTGCAGCTTTAAGGCCTCGCTGCAGGGCCGCACAACTCAGCACACAAGTGATCCCCACCTCCCTGTTTTCTCCCCACCAACAGAGCTTTCTGTTGGTGGGGTTTGATCGCTCCCCCAATGTTTAACTATTTTTTTGTAAATATTTGTTTATTTTTTAAATAAAAATGCCTATTTTTTAAATTAATTTTGTAACCCTCCCTCTCTTTGCCAGCCAATCAGCCTGAACGGCTGTCATAGGCTTTAGCCTATGACAGCCAATCACTTGTTTGCCTCCCAGGGGGATCCCAGTACAGCGCTGCTTTAGATCGCACCGCTGTACAGACTTTTAGATGGCGGTTTCGCTGTCTAACAGTCTCCGAGCGGCAATCGCCGCTGGGAGGCTGAAGGTCGGAGCAGAGCTCCATCATCAGAGCGGAGATGCGTGCACATTTTTTATAGTCCCCCCCTCCCTCCCCCCACTAGCCAATCAGCATGATCAGCCTGTCATAGGTTTCAGCCTATGACAGCCGATCACTTCCCTGCTTCTGGAGGGGACAGCCGTGCCACCTGGCCGTTCCCAGTACAGCGCTCCCTTAGATCGCAGCGCTGTACAGCAATAAAAGACAGCGGTTTCACCATCTAACAGTCTCCCAGTGGCGATTGCTGTCCTCGCAATTAATGAATTGCTTAATGGGGAAACTGCGTCAGTTTGAGGTCGACGTGGCGACCCGGGTTCGTGTATGTACTTTACAATAGTGACATGTCCTCACTCCACATCTGTGTGAGCACGACAAATTCAACCAGATAGACGACCTGGTTCGAGACTCATACAGACTAGGGGATAATGATTGTGCCAAAGTTGGAGCCGCCTGCTTGCAAAGCGTACCCCCTGTTGAAGGACACTGCGCAAATCCTCATCGCCCTCCAAAACCGGGAGGTATTTTTTAAGGATGGACACAATTTTTTCGAATTCGACACTATAAGTTGTTACAAACGTCGGTTTATAAGCCTTAGCATTAGCGTCCAAGTCCCCTATGTTTTTAAGTAATTGGTCCCTACTTTTAGAGTTGGCCCTAGTTTTTGCCCTGTTAATCATCCAATAAGGGTACCCTCTCTCCTTTAGTCTGGCTCCTACTATCTCAAACTGCTCTCCGAGCCAAGCCACCTTCGAGCAATTACGGCAGATCCTGGTGAATTCACCAACAGGAACCCCCCGTATGGTATGCTTCGGATGGCAACTGGTTGCCCGAAGGGTAGTGTTTCCACTACACGGCTTACAGAAAGTCATTGAGTGCACCCTCCCCTCAATGGAGTCGTCAACTAAGGTTACATCCAGACAATCAATCGAGCCCACCCCCCAATTGGAGGTGAACTGTAAATTAAAGGTATTAGTATTTAATTCACTCATAAATAAAGGGATGTCCTTAGGTCTGCCCTTCCATATCAAGAGAAGGTCATCAATGTACCTCCCGTACCACGCAACATCCCCCAGACGGCGGCTCCCACACCCAAAGATTTGGCACTCCTCCCACCACAGGGGCAAACGCAGGATTTTTAAGGGGGGGGGGGGGGTTCCTGAAAGGTCCAGAAGCACGTATGTCCCCGAGTGCTTCCGAATACAGGTGGCTCCATACTGCCCATGCACAAAAGTGCGCTGGCGTATTACGGAGCTGCCTATCTTTGGAAGTACTCAAGGACACAAGTGTTTCTGAGGGCTTCTGGTAGAAGCAAATGTGAACGGGGGACAGCGCTGGAACAACTCCCCAAGAGAGGAACAGGAGATAGACTTAGCTTGGACAATTCAGTGGAATATGCTACATAGTGTCACATAGCGCAAGCGATACCCATATGATGCAGGGATATATGCATCTGCGGAAGATGGCGGCGCTATATAAATACTAAATAATAATGTTTTGCCTCACCAGGATTGCACTTTTATTTAGCTTTCCTGTATGACAAGAACACACAACCAGCTCTAGGGGAAAGGGGAAACAAAGGTGAATGAAGGAGGGCTGGTGCACACCAAGAGTGCTTCTGAGCGTTTTTCAAATCAACAGTGATTTGAAAAGCGCTTGGCTAATGTTACCCTATGTGGGTGTTCCCACAGCAGCGTTGTGACTTTTTCAAAATCGCAGGTATTCTGCATGTAGCATGTTTTTGAGCAATTCATTCAAAAATCGCTCTGAAAATCACTTCACAAAATCACACTCACAAATTGCTAGCGATTGCTATTGTCATTTTGTCGTGCACTAGCCCAGAGAGAGGAGGAGTGGAGAAATTGAGAATAGCCTGAGATGGAGCAGAGAACTTATCTGTATTGCAGTCCCACATCACACAGGCTACTTGCCTGTAATCGGACTCCTGTCCCTGTCAGTCTCTCACACAAGTCAGAAAGAAGCCCTCCTGGAGTCTAGGGACTGTCAAAAACTTTTCAGCTTGTTAAACACCTTACCCACACATGCAGTCATTATAACAATGGGGAGAGACCAGACAGATGTTTGCCTACAGACCCTGAGTCCAGGCAAGCTCTGTATCATGCTGTGCATATTTACCAGCTTGCCTGCACTCTAATTTCATCATGTCTGACACTTCTGTGCTGTGGAGAGTCCGGGACTCCATAATCAACATTCTCTCACTGCAGGCTGCATCTTCTTGTGAGGGAAGCTGGGCTGCCTCTCTCATTCTATTAGCTGGAGGGAGGCACCAGAAGTAAGAAGGGAGGGAGAATGAGGCTGTTTATATTATGCGGGCTTCCCTGGCTGAATACACAGCTCAGTGCAGGGGGGAGGTTCCAGACACCCGGAATAGCCCCCTCAGTTCGCCAGTGCACCACCCTATATAGAGGTTGGACAGAGACGGAGAAAACTTCGCCCCCATGGAGGCGCCACACCTCTGGAGGTAGAAGCCGCCATCAAACATGAAATAATTGCGGGCCAGGAGGTACTTGATGGCCAGGCAAATAAAGGTTGTTAAATCCTCAGTATAGACAGAGTATTTCTCAAGATGATGTTCAATTGCCCTAATGGCCAAATTATGGGATATGCATGAATACAAAGCTTTAACATCAATGGTCACCCACACATAATGGTCTTTCCAAGGTAAGCCCTCCAAACTTGCAAGGAGGTGTTTTGTATCTCTAATGAACCCTAGAAGCCTCATCACAAGTGTTTGTGAAACACTGCGTATGCAAAGATCAAAATTGCACACAAAACAGTCCAGCAAAGCAAAATAATGTTTCTATTAATCATATGATTTTTCAAGGTTACAGATGCAGTACCACAGTTTCCAAAAATTACTCAGTTAAAGCAATGGCTGTCATTTGAGAAAGGCCTGAGCCTGATACTTGGTTGCCAAGAGATACATGTGTACTTAGAGCCATGTTTGAGGTTTATTACCCTCAAAAATTCTACAAAGATGTTAGCTAAAGAACATATTTAAACTCTTTAAATGTCTGGAAAAGATCAATGTTTGGAAAAAAAATCAAAAAAGGCATAAGACAGATTGAGAAATCCCTCCCTGTCTGCAGCTGATAAAGCCTAAAGGCTTGCCTAATTCCAGTCCAGGATTGCAACGTGGCGAAATGCAAATCTAACCATTCCAAAACTTTAGCCTCTTATTTATATTTTACTAGCTGATGACCCGGTGTTGCCCGGGTATGTATTAGGCTGGTGTTGGCTGCGCCCACTTTTTCTAACCCTAACACACAATTACTCAATGACCAAGTTTGTGAGCTCTGGCATCAATAAATCAATAATTTGTATATTCCCATAGAAATTAAACAAATCAGATTGGCTGTTTGTGAGTGACTCCACCCCTCTCCAGCATTTGAACCCCAGTCACCCAATAACTAACTGTAGCAGGTTTGAGACATCTCCTATTAACAGTGTAAAAATGGCAGCAATTTAAATATTCCCCTTGAAAATAAACAGGTGAATTTTGATTGGCTATTATAGGCTCCACCCATTTCCCTGAATATTAATCTCAGTCACCCAGTCACCATCTAGGCATAGTTTGAGAACCCTGCCATTAACAGTGTAAGAAGGCCTGCAGTTTATATTTTCTCAGTGAAATTTGTTTTTGGCTCTGCCCAGTTTTTGTAACCTGGACACACAGTCACTCAATGACCAAGTTTGTGAGCTTTGGGGTCCTTGGCATCAATAACTTGTATTTTCCCACTAAAACAAATCTGATTGGCTGTTTGTGGCTCCGCCCCATTTTCTGAATTTGAACCCCAGTGACCCAATAACCAACTGTATCAAGTTTGAGGCTTGTGCCATTAACAGTGCAAGAATGGCAGCAAATTAAATATTCCCCTTTGAAAATAAACAGGCGAATTTTGATTGGCTTTCTTAGGTTCCAGCCAAGTGTCAAGTTTGAGAACCCTGCCAATGACAGAATGGCTGAAATCAATTTACCAAATCTGATTGGCTGTTTGTGGCTCCATCCCCATTAGTGAATTTGGACCCCAGTCACCCAATGACTGACTGTATCAGGTTTGAGGCATCTGGCATTAACAGTGTAATGGTAGCAATGTAAATATTCCCTTTGAAAAATCAATAGGTGAATTTTGATTGGCTGTTGTAGGCTCCACTCACTTTTCTGAATCTTAATCTCATTCACCTCCCACTTTCTAAGTATTAATCCCAGTCACCCAGTGGCCAACTGTGTCAAGTTTGGGAACCCTGCCATTAACAGTGTAAGAATGGTTGCAGTTTATATTTTCCCATGTAAAAAATGTAGTTGTTGGCACCGCCCACTTTTTCTAACCTTGACATACAGTCACTCAATTATCAAGTTTATGGGCTTTGCGTCCTTGGTATCGATAATTTGTATATTCCCATTAAAATTAAGAAAATTTGATTGGCTGTTTGTGGCTCCACCCCTTTCTGAATTTGAACAACTGTAGCAGGTTTGAGGCATCTGCTATTAACAGTGTAAAATGGCAGCAATTTAAATATTCCCCATGAAAATCAACAGGTGAATTTTAATTGGCTGTTGTAGGCTCCACCCATTTTCCTGAATATTAATCCCAGTCACCCAGTGACCAACTGTGCAAAGTTTGAGAACCCTGCGATTAACAGTGTAAGAATGGCTGCAGTTAATATTTGACAAGTAAAATTTGGTTTTGGCTCCGCCCACTTTTTGTAACCTTGACACACAGTCACTCAATGACCAAGTTTGTGAGCTTTCAGGTTCCTGGCATCATAAATGTGTGAATGGAAGCTGTTTATCCAGCAAGGAAATCTGATTGGCTGTTTGTGGCTCCATCCCCATTAGTGAATTTGGACCCCAGTCACCCAATGACTGACTGTATCAGGTTTGAGGCATCTGGCATTAACGGTGTAATGGTAGCAATGTAAATATTCCCTTTGAAAAATCAATAGGTGAATTTTGATTGGCTGTTGTAGGCTCCACTCACTTTTCTGAATCTAAATCTCATTCACCTCCCACTTTCTAAGTATTAATCCCAGTCACCCAGTGGCCAACTGTGTCAAGTTTGGGAACCCTGCCATTAACAGTGTAAGAATGGTTGCAGTTTATATTTTCCCATGTAAAAAATGTAGTTGTTGGCACCGCCCACTTTTTCTAACCTTGACATACAGTCACTCAATTATCAAGTTTATGGGCTTTGCGTCCTTGGTATCGATAATTTGTATATTCCCATTAAAATTAAGAAAATTTGATTGGCTGTTTGTGGCTCCACCCCTTTCTGAATTTGAACAACTGTAGCAGGTTTGAGGCATCTGCTATTAACAGTGTAAAATGGCAGCAATCTAAATATTCCCCATGAAAATCAACAGGTGAATTTTGATTGGCTGTTGTAGGCTCCACCCATTTTCCTGAATATTAATCCCAGTCACCCAGTGACCAACTGTGCAAAGTTTGAGAACCCTGCGATTAACAGTGTAAGAATGGCTGCAGTTAATATTTGACCAGTGAAATTTGGTTTTGGCTCAGCCCACTTTTTGTAACCTTGACACATAGTCACTCAATGACCAAGTTTGTGAGCTTTCAGGTTCCTGGCATCATAAATGTGTTAATGGAAGCTGTTTATCCAGCAAGGAAATCTGATTGGCTGTTTGTCGATCTGCCCCTTTTGGTGAATTTGAATCCCAGTCATGCAATGACTGACTGGTGCAAGTTTGAAGCCTCTGCCATCAACATTGTAAGAATGGCGCAGTTTCAATACTCCCCTTGAAAATCAATAGGTGAATTTTGATTGGCTGTTGTAGGCTCCACCCACTTTTCTGAATCTTAAAGAAAACCTGAACTGAAAATTAAAAGTCAAAATAAGCATACACAAGTCATACTTACCTTCCATGTAGTCTACTCCTCAGTGTCTTTCTCCTCGCGTCCTGTTTGTTCACTGTGATCAAGGGAATTTTCCGTCCTCCATTTTGAAAATGGCCATTACCCATAACAGCTTTCTGGTCAGCACACAGTTAAACTGTAACATTGCCCACTTGAGCCATAGGGAAACATGGACATTACCTGGTACATCAGTTTTCCTCTCAGCTATAACTGACAGCAACTGATATTTTACTGACAGCAACTGATACAGTGGTGGACATACGGCCGTGCAGGCCGTGCCGCCACACGAGGGCCCCTGAAGTTCCGTTTTCTTCAGGGGCCCATTAAGTATTTTTTTTTAATATATTTTTTTCCCCCGGGGGGCCCCGACTCCTATCCTCCCTCCCTCACCTCGGGGGCCACCCTCCCGGTATGCGCGGCAGGAGAGCGGCAAATACGGGTCTCCAGGCATGCGCTAGAGGGCTCAGCCGCTTGGTCTCCAATATGTCGACAGAGTTGGAGACATATTGGAGACCAAGCGGCTGAGCCTCTAGCGTCTGCCTGGAGAGCCCTGAAGACTTCCTGTATTTGCCGCTCTCCCGCCGCGCATATCGGGAGGGGGGCCCCCCGAGGTGAGGAAGGAAGGGAGGGAGGATAGGAGTCGAGCCCCCCACCCGAATAGCTACTCAAAGGGCTACCTGCCTACCCACCCGGCTACCTAACCACCCGGCTACCTACCCACCCACCAGGCTTCCTACCTACCTACCCACCCGGCTACCTAACCACCTACCCACCCGGCTACCTACCCATCCACCAGGCTTCCTACCTACGTACCCGGCTACCTACCCACCCACCAGGCTTCCTACCTAACCACCCACCCGACTACCTAACCACCCACCCGGCTACCTACCCACCCACCAGGCTACCTACCCACCCAGCTACCTAACCACCTACCCACCCGGCTACCTACCCACCCACCAGGCTACCTACCCATCCGGCTACCTACCTACCTACCCACCCGGCTACCTACCCACCCACCAGGCTTCCTACCTACCTACCCACCCGACTACCTAACCACCCACCAGGCTTCCTACCTACCTACCCACCCGGCTACCTAGCCACCTACCCACCCGGCTACCTAGCCACCTACCCACCAGGCTTCCTACCTACCCACCCGGCTACCTACCCACCCACCCACCAGGCTTCCTACCTACCCACCCACCCGCCTACCTAACCACCCACCCGGCTACCTACCCACCCACCAGGCTACCTACCTACCAGGCTACCTAACCACCTACCCACCCGGCTACCTACCCACCCACCAGGCTACCTACCCACTCGGCTACCTACCTACCTACCCACCCGGCTACCTAAACACCGACCCACCCGGCTACCTACCCACCCACCAGGCTTCCTACCTACCTACCCACCCGACTAGCTAACCACCCACCAGGCTTCCTACCTACCTACCCACCCGGCTACCTAACCACCTACCCACCCGGCTACCTACCCATCCACCAGGCTTCCTACCTACGTACCCGGCTACCTACCCACCCACCAGGCTTCCTACCTAACCACCCACCCGAATACCTAACCACCCACCCGGCTACCTACCCACCCACCAGGCTACCTACCCACCCAGCTACCTAACCACCTACCCACCCGGCTACCTACCCACCCACCAGGCTACCTACCCACCCGGCTACCTACCTACCTACCCACCCGGCTACCTACCCACCCACCAGGCTTCCTACCTACTAACCCACCCGACTACCTAACCACCCACCAGGCTTCCTACCTACCTACCCACCCGGCTACCTAGCCACCTACCCACCCGGCTACCTACCCACCCACCAGGCTTCCTACCTACCCACCCGGCTACCTACCCACCCACCCGGCTTCCTACCTAACCACCCACCCGCCTACCTAACCACCCACCCGGCTACCTACCCACCCACCAGGCTACCTACCTACCCGGTTACCTAACCACCTACCCACCCGGCTACCTACCCACCCACCAGGCTACCTACCCACTCGGCTACCTACCTACCTACCCACCCGGCTACCTAAACACCTACCCACCCGGCTACCTACCCACCCACCAGGCTTCCTACCTACCTACCCACCCGACTAGCTAACCACCCACCAGGCTTCCTACCTACATACCCACCCGGCTACCTAACCACCTACCCACCCGGCTACCTACCCACCCACCAGGCTTCCTACCTACCCACCCGGCTACCTACCCACCCACCAGGCTTCCTACCTAACCACCCACCCGACTACCTAACCACCCACCCGGCTACCTACCCACCCACCAGGCTACCTACCCACCCGGCTACCTACCTACCTACCCACCCGGCTACCTAACCACCTACCCACCCGGCTACCTACCCACCCACCAGGCTTCCTACCTACCCACCCGGCTACCTACCCACCCACCAGGCTTCCTACCTACCCACCAGGCTTCCTACCTACCTACCCACCCGGCTACCTACCTAACCACCCACCCGGCTACCTACCTACCCACCCGACTACCTACCTAACCACCCACCCGGCTACCTACCGGGCTAGTTACCAACCCACCCACCAGGCTACCTACCCACCCACCCGGCTACCCACCCACCAGGCTACCTACCTACCCACCCACCAGGCTACCTACCTACCTACCTACCGCTCTAGTTACCAACCCACCCACCAGGCTACCAACCCACCCACCCACTCACCCACCCACCAGGCTACCTATCCACCCAACCACCCATGGGAGCTGCGCGCCGGATGGAGGCTGGGACAGGAGGTCTGCTGCTGCAGGTGAGTAAATGTTTTTGTTTTTTTATTTATATTAGCAGGTGTATGTTCTGGGCAGGTCTGCCACATGATTGCATGTATTTTCTGCGCAAATCTGCCGACATGATTGCATGTATTTTCTGGGCATATCTACCGACATGATTGCACGTATTTTCTGGGCATATCTGCCGACTTGATTGCACGTATTTTCTGGGCATATCTGCCGACATGATTGCACGTATTTTCTGGGCATATCTGCCGACATGATTGCACGTATTTTCTGGGCATATCTGCCGACATGATTGCACGTATTTTCTGGGCATATCTGCCGACTTGATTGCACGTATTTTCTGGGCATATCTGCCGACTTGATTGCACGTATTTTCTGGGCATATCTGCCGAAATGATTGCACGTATTTTCTGGGCATATCTGCCGACATGATTGCACGTATTTTCTGGGCATATCTGCCGACATGTGTATTTTCTTGAGAAAACCTGCACAATTATGTGAATTTTCTGGGGAAAGGGTCACCAAAACTTGGGCCCACTGTCTTTGCGTTGCACTTTTCAAGGGAACCTGAGGTGAGAATAATCTTGAGGCTGCCATATTTCTCTCCTTTTAAGCAATACCAGTTGCCTGGCTGCCGTGCTGGTCCTCTGCCTCTTATTCTTTCAACCATAGACCCTGAACAAGCATGCAGCAGGTCAGGGGTTTCTGACAATATTGTCAGAACTGAGAAGATTAGCTGCATGCTTGTTGCTGGTGTAATTCAGTTTATTACTGCAGCCAAATAGATCAGCAGGGCCGCCAGGCAACTAGTATTGTTTAAAAGGAAATAAACCCTCACCCCGGGTTCGCTTTAAGTTACAGTTAGCTCCGCCCTCATTCGGTCATTGCCACGCCCATTTTTTTGCCGCGGCGGTTCTATCCACACCTATTTTTTGCAGGTTGTAGCCACGCCCATATACAATTTTGCACAGGGGCCCACTGCTGGCTGTGTCCGCCACTGAACTGATAGATTTCAGATCTGACAAAATATTGTCAGAACTGGAAGGGATTATTGTCAGAAGAAAATGGTGAGCTTCTGAGAGGAACTGATGGCAAGGTAACTATGTAATGTTCATTTGAAGTTACCTCATGTGTTTATTTTAAATATTTTTACTCAGTACAGGTTCTCTTTAATCTCATTCACCCAGTGACCAAGTGTGCCAAGTGTAAGAATGGCTGCAGTTTACATTTTCCCATTTAAAATAAATGGCTGAAATTTGATTCGCTGTTTTATGCTCCGCCCACTTTTCCTGGATTTGTAACCTCGGTCACCAAGTGACCAACTGTACCAAGTGTGGGGACTCTGGCTTGATTACTGTGAGAATGGCAACCTTTTACATTTTTTCCATTGACATGAATAGGTGAAATCTGATTAGCTGTTTGTAGCTCCGCCCAGGTGTGCAGGGGGGACGCGAGACCCCTAGAACATATCATCCCAGGTAGTAAGGGATCTGTATAACAGACACACACGCACGCACACACACACACACTTTTATATAAATAGATTATGGATGAATTTGAAAATGTCTTGTCTGTGCCTTCAGAAATGAAAGTACATCTGAAGTGAGCAAAAAAAAAACCCTTAGTAGTTGGATGTTAAGGGACTTCCTGTAGCCTTGTAGAGCTCACCTTTCCAGCTATGGACAAAAGTATCTGTGCTGGGCATGCATGGATTGTACTTTGCATGGTACACTTTAGGCCTCTTTCACAGTGGGACGTTAAAGTAGTATAAAAATGTATAACGCAGAGTAACGCACAGCAATACAAAGTCTGTGCGACATTCACAGTGCACACGTTGTGTTGTGTGTAACGTGTAGCAATATTTAGAAAGTGCTGCATGCTGTGCGTTTAGCAATACATTTGGGGCTTGATTCACAAAGCGGTGCTAACTGTTAGCATGCCTGTGAAAACCCCCTTAGCACGTCTAAACAAGCTTTTCGCGCATAAAGCTTTATGCGCGCAAAACTTTATGCGCGTAAAACTTTACGCGCGTACTGCACAGAGCGCAGGGCGCTCCGCGTGAAGTGCCCATTAAAGCCTATGGGACTTTGCGCGCGTAAAACTTTATGCGCGCAAAGTTAGCGCGCGATCTGATTGAGAAATCCGGTGCTAACCTACTTAGCACCCTGGTTAGCGCGTCTAAAGACTTTACATGCTCAGTAACGTTTTTTTTTTTTTTAAATGTAATGCATGCGCCGTTTTCGTTCCATCAGTATGCGACAAAAACAACACACCAAGAGACACATAACGCAGTGCAAAATAACGTCCAATTTCATAACCTACATGCGCTGCGTTAGGGGCACATTGTGCGACTTTAACGTCGCATCAAACGCAACGTGCCACTGTGAAAGAGGCCTTAACGTTCCCCCAAAAAAATCAAGCTTAGCTTATTGTTCACTCTACGGTGGCCAGTTTCACCAACCAATCATGAAGTAGGAGGGGCTGGGCCAAAGCACAACTAAAAAGGTAAACTTTGCCTATAAGGAGTGCCCCCGGGCTTGTGACTATGACTGCATTCAGGCAAAAATGGAAGATCAGCCACCTCTAGGTACCGCATATCGCCTTCAGGTGTTAAACTTTAATAACAATACAGGCTTACTTTAACAAACACCATAAAATTCAATACGGTCATTAGACTGTACCATTTATGCACATACCTTATCCCAGCAGTTCTCATTACGGCGACCCTTGAGATGACCAGACTGGCTTAGAGCAGCTCAGGAGTTCTCCTGGGTCCATATTAAACACTGGAAAGACCACAGCATGCGGCCAACCAATTTATAGTCAGCAAACAGTGATGCGGGAGGGGGATCCGGCTCATGTTTTATGAAGAGCGGGGAATGAGCCGTCATACGATACCAGGACAAAGAAAGGGGTTAAATTATAAAAACAGATGAAAGAGAAATATTTGACTGTTCAATATTTTATGTGTCCTACAGTGTGTCACTGTTATAATAACCCTTTTCTGCGTTCATATCTCCAGACAATATATAATTTATAATTACCATGGAGACCGGCTCCCCTTCCATCCCCTTTACTTTGCTGTCTACTTGGTGTTGTGTTTTGCTCGTCTCGGTAGGCCCCCCCTGTTTGATATTTCGCTGTTTTCCCCGCTTCCCCCCACTCCTCTACGCCTTCTCTGTCCTCTCAGATTTGTTTTCTAAGATATTACTTTGATTTTCTCGCCCACCACAATGTCTTTTTTTCTCCAGCTGCAGGAGTATTTTAATAACATGAAAATAATTAACCCAGCCTGCATGCAGAAAGACGCACACTGCGGCGGATATGGCCAAGCCAATTGTGTTCACGTTGACATCCCGCGCCCTGTCAGTTGTTACCTTTTTGTTTTATTCTGTTGAGTTACTTTTGAGCGGGAAGGAGTCTGAGGCGATTTTAACACTCTGAATGTTGCCAGCTGTCTAGTTAAACGGCCGCTGAAGGCGCAGCCACCTGTTATGAGCTCATACAGCGAAGTCTGTCCTCCGTGACATCATCAGGAGTGCAATGTGTCAAAGGCTCGCAGGAGCGATGTAAGCAGGATTTGTGGTTGTCATGGGAACCCCTCACAGTCCTCTAGAGGAATTGATATATTAAGAAAGGCTTTTAAGAAAAGAGTTTGACTTTTGCTTTTAGTAAAAACAAGAAAAACAAAAGAAAGCCTTAAAAAGCCTTAAAGAGGAAGACATGTTGCCGAGAGCAGTTTTGTTGCAGGTTTAAGCTTGCATTAAGGGGCTCGGATGAGGGATAGGCGTAAAGGGAACCTGAACCGAGTAAAATGATTTAAAATGAACACATGGGGGTTGATTCACAAAACTGCATTAGTGCGTAGCGCGTGAGTGCTATACACTTTACGCGCGCTATTCACTCTACGTGCGTTAAGTATGTGCGTAATTTTTTACGCACGCTAATGGTGGCGTATGGTCGGTAGCGCGGGCCATTTACTTTACGGACACAAGTGTGTGGGCATAACTTATTACACACGTAATTGTATTAGTTGGCATTCACTGATATATTTCAGGTGTTCTTGGCCTATATAAGCACTGTACTGCAGTAGCAGCAGCAGAACAGCTTGAGACTGGTCAAGTCAGTGTGTATATTTGTATATTTCCTTTCTCATAGCTAACTGTGTTGATTGTAAACAATTGTTTTGTGTTAAAATCATCAACAGTCATCCATCAGATGAGTGTTGTCTATTTATGCATGTATTTCAGTCCAGTTACGCCATATTACCACACGCTAAGTAACATACGCGCGGTATAGCGTAATGCTCCTATTGCGTGCACCTTGCGTTTTTTCTTACGGACGTAACTTTTCTGTATGCATATTGCACAACCCAATAAGCGCGCATGTCCGTAAAAAAAATAACGCAGTTTAGTGAATCAACCCCATGATGTTCCTGCCTACGCAGATGGCGTGCGTTCGTACACGTTGTGTTCCGATCACACGGCCATCTGCTAATGTGAACAGGGTATAAGGGGACACGTGTGTTTTTGTGTGTGTGTATAGGGAAGGATACAGCTAAATCTCCCACCCTTACTGGAGGGGGCGGAGTTGGGAGGAGTGCATATGCAGCGTGGGTAGGAAGGGGAGTTATGTTGGCCACATGTTATGGGGATGAAGAAAGAGGAAGAAACATAGTTCCTAACTGTCCCTTTTAGAAGGACAGTCCCTCTTTGGGGACCAAATCCCCCTGTCCCTCTTACCTCCTCATGTGTCTCTTTCAGGACTGATGTTAAGATCTATGCCAATATCTGTATTTGTCTACTTACATATGTGTTTCATTGATTTTAAAATTTACTCCCATCCTTTAAATGTATGCATTTCTTAATTCCAAATGTTAATATTAAGGAAACCTAACGATGATACAAAAAAGGACCGGTGTGTATTGATTCTTTGTGCTATGCATGTTTATGAGTGTGGCAGGGTCATGTCTGGAGGTGTGGCAAGGGCATGTGATGTCTTAAGGAGTCCCTCTCTTTTTTTATCTCAGAAAATTGGGAGGTATCAAGAAATAAGGTGGCAGCATACATTTCTTAAGGGGAGGGGGGGGGGGGGTTGTGGCTGGTTGCATGTGTTGAGAGAAGGGGGAATTATCAAAACAATCTTCTTTTTCTTGACAGACCTTAAGTTTTCGTACAAGGCCAGATTTATACTTTCTGTGCCCTTAACCTGCTGAGCGGTCTGGACGAGCTCAGCTCGTCCAGTACCGCCGGAGCCTGCCGCTCAGGCCCTGCTGGGCCGATTTGGCTCAAATAAAAAGCAGCACACGCAGCCGGCACTTTGCCAGCCGCGTGTGCTGCCTGATCGCCGCTGCAGTGCGGCAATCCGCCGCATGCAGCGGCGAAAGAGGGTCCCCCCAGCCGCCTGAGCCCAGCGTAGCCGGAACAAAAAGTTCCGGCCAGCGCTAAGGGCTGGATCGGAGGCGGCTGACGTCAGAACGTCGACTGACGTCCATGACGTCACTCCGCTCGTCGCCACGGCGACGAGGTAAGCGAAACACGGAAGGCCGCTCATTGCGGCCTTCCGTGTTACTTCTGGCCGCCGGAGGCGATCAGAAGAACGCCTCTGGAGCGCCCTCTAGTGGGCTTTCATGCAGCCAACTTTCAGTTGGCTGCATGAAATAGTTTTTTTTTTATAAAAAAAAAACCCTCCCGCAGCCTCCCTGGCGATCTTAATAGAACGCCAGGCAGGCTAGACCAAGGATGCTGTGGCTCCCCTTTCATATACAGCAGCCCCCTCCCATTCCATGTGCAGCCCCCTCTTCCATGTGTATCATCCATGTACAGCAGCCCCTCTTAGGGGTCACTTCCCCTTTTCCATGTGTTTCTCCCCATTTTCAGCCTCTTTCATATGTAGAACCTCTTATCCATGGGCAGCAGCTGCCCAAGGCCCAGGCCTTTGTGTCTTTCCAGAAATCCGGTCCTGTTTTTGTATCTTCTCTGCAGCCAACACCTCACCTCACCTGCATCCCTCTCCACATATTTCGCAATTTTTACACAATTAAATTATTTAAATTAGTATAAAAAGAAAATGTAACAGTTCCTTGCATTCATCATGATTATATTATCACATTTATTACACACATTTTATCTTCGATGTTCTCAAACTGCCTCCTCCACTATCACCTATATTTCCACCTGTGCGGCACCCAACGGGCTCCAATGTTAGTATATCTTCACTTTACATAACATAAACGTCAGTGATGAAAAACGACTTAAACAGGATCTCCAGTCCAGAATATAACCTGGCCTGACGCCCGCAGACTGGAATAAGGATTGATCAGAAACAGATACTTCAGAGCACACAGATTTATTAGGATGAGGTCACGGCCCATTCCACTCTCCATGCACAGCAGCCGGCACTATGGATGAGAAGGCAGGTCATTCAAAACAAATGTGCCATATATCACCTCTGTACAGTTACCACATCATAAAGAAACTGGGGTGGGGGGTGTTTAATCATAAAGCTGCTGGATGCAGGCGGGATATCAATCCAGCTGCACATTCCAGGCCTGCATTCTCCTGGTAAATGTACATCATAACATGATCCCCGCCCCCTTAACCTTGACCTCTGTGTCATCCGATGTGGCCGATTTGCTGTGAGTCTTGTAACATCCATAGGAGGAAAAGATGATCCATATAACTAGATTATTTTTATACAATACTACTTACAGCAAAAGCATAAGAGTTCAAACTGGATTACAGAATATAATGCAACTCTTCATACAGGAGGGGAGTAACTACAAACCATTGTCCCCCCCCAAACACTTCCACACCTCCTTAGTAAGAAGTGCAGCCAATATATGAACATTAGCCATGGCTCCCACTGTCCCTCTTTTGGAGGGACAGTCCCTCTTTGGAAGCCCTGTCCCTCTGTCCCTCCTTCCTCCTCATTTGTCCCTCTTTCAGGACTTTGTCCCTCTTTCTATGTAAATATATATATTTCTCAACTAAAAAATGTGTTTGATTGACTATAAACTGTATTCCCATCGTTTAAATTGATATATTACTAATTTTAGAATGTTAATATGAAGGAAAATGAACCAGGATAGAAAGAACCAGTGTAGTTTGAATTATAAAACATATTTTTCCTATGAAATCTTTATGGTATGCATGACTAGGGGTATGGCAGGGGCGTGATCAGGGGTGAGGCAGGGGCGTGGCTTATGTCAAGTGTCCCTTTTTCTCGTCTCAAAAAGTTGGGAAGTATGTATGAAGTCCCCTCCCATAGTAAACAGTGTTGCCAAATCTGAACCCCATCCCCATGTTCACCCCCTTAGTAAGACTGGCACCAGCAATTGCTCCTGTCTCCATGTGTCTGCATCTGCCCCCTCCCCCTTCCCCAGTAAGAAGTAAAGATGGTATCTGTACCCCCAACTCCTCTGAGTCAAAAAGTGTACCCAGTCTCTACCCCCCCTCTTCGTGCCCCTCCCGCCCCCTTAGTGAGAAGTGAAGCCAGTATCTCTTTCTCTTCTTCACCATTAGCAAAAAAAAGTGTCCAGTTCAATAGTCTGTCATTCTCCACTCCCATCTCCCCAAGTAGGAAGCACGGCCAGTATCTGTACCCCCCCCTCCCCCTAAAGGTGGGTTCACACATGAAATTACTGTCAACTGACAGGGATCAGGACACGATCTCTCTAGTAACAACATTATAGCCTAGACTGCAGTATAGTAAAGCAACCACAAGATGTCACTGTTTATGTAAGGTGCTGCAATGATCTCTATGGTATTGTGATTTCCTGTATTCATTCTGTGTTCCTCTCTGTTCAAAGTAAGCTGCATTATCTGATGGTGGTGTATGATTTATATCTGCACATTTTCTTCAGTAAAGAGTTTTTAACTTTTTGTACTGAGTGCCTAACTGCGTGTACAGAACCCTCGGCTCCATCAAATCTAGTGTGTACAAACTTTTGGTAAGAAGTGAGGCCGGTATCTGTAACCCCCCTTTCCCCCCCCCCCTCTCAGTGAGATGCAAAGCAAGTATCTCTTTCGCCTCACCGCATAGCAAGAAGAGTGGTCAGTATCTGTACCCCACCCACCCAGTCACCTTAGGCTACATTTCCACTGTAGTGTTAAATGTTCACGTCCAAAAAATGCATACAAGATTTTTCTGATTTGCATGTAAATTTGTATGCGTTTTATGTTAAATTTAACATAATCTGCCTAGGAACAGCTTAGTCATGACTGCTGACAACTTCCTGTAAACATGCATTTAAGACAAATTTTTGCACAAATAAGGCAAAATTTCGCATTGCTATATGTTGCCATTGCAAAGCATTATACGTGAATCGCGGCTGATATGCAAAAAAATGCCTGAAAATTCGCATTGGATGGAAATGGCCCCATTCACTACCATTTTTTGCTAAACTAAAGCGAATTTTCGAAGGGAAAAATCTTTAAAAACCTAGCTTTAGTGAGAAGCGCGGACGGCACCTGTTCCTCCCCCCCTACCCCATTAGCAAGAAATGCAGCTATTATCTGTTCCCTGCCCTCCACACAAGCACAACCGGTATCTGTCCCCCCCCCTCGTAAGTATAGCCCAGGGAGTAATAAGGGGTCTGACTTTCTCTCCCCTCTCCCCACGCGCGTGAATAGCAGAGTGGCCACAGCAGAGCACTTATACTTACTACAGCACTGAGATTTCTCTTCTTCAATCCAGCTGGTCAGCTTGCAGCAGCGTCCATCAGTAGGCTTCCAATGCATGTCATGTGACGTCAGCAGTTTACGTATACACAATTCTCAGGAAACATTGCCAGGTGGGAAGGACTCCACTTAGAATGACATGCTGGAGATGTACAGTCACACTCCCAAAAAAGATGCATGAGATACCTCCACATGAACTATATAAGTGCAGACTAAACCCCTAAGGCTAGTTACACACCAGGATGTTGCGTTTAGGGGACGTTATAGGGCACATAACGTGCCCCTAATGCAACGCCTGGTGCTCTAGGTAGGGCATAAAACGTAGGCGTGACAGGATTTATTACTTTAAGAAATTGGCTTGTATCTTCATCAATGACATTCCGGCGAACAGCATCGTCGATGATGGCGAACAAGTCACCCCGGCATCTGGCGGCCCTCGACATGGAAACCCTCTCATAGCATTGTTGATTGTTGAGTAAATCCATACACGTCTCTATAGTCAGTGCTCAACATGATGACTACATTGCCCCCTTTATCGGAGGGTTTAATCACCCACTCTTTCTGTTCCTTAAAGCGACTCCGTAACAAAAATTGCATCCTGTTTTTTATCATCCTACAAGTTCCAAAAGCTATTCTAATGTGTTCGGGCTTACTGCAGCACTTTCTACTATAACAGTCTCTGTAATAAATCAATGTATCTTTCCCCTGTCAGACTTGTCAGCCTGTGTCTGGAAGACTGCCAAGTTCTTCAGTGTTGTGGTTCTGCTATGAACTCCCCCATCCAGGCCCCTCTCTGCACACTGCCTGTGTATTATTTAGATTAGGGCAGCTTCTCTCTTCTCTCTTATCTTTTACAAGCTGCATAAATCGTCCTCTGAGCTGGCTGGGCTTTCACATACTGAGGAATTACAGACAAGGGCAAAGCTGTTTGCAGGAAGAAAAGAGCAGCCTGAAACTTCAATGCATGAGAACTGCAGGGGGAAAGAAACACACAAATGATCTCTTGAGATTCAAAAGGAAGGGTGTATACAGCCTGCTTGTGTATGGATGTATTTTCTATGTGTGGACATCAACCTACTTCCTGTTTTGGTGGCCATTTTGTTTGTTTATAAACAAACTTTTTAAAACTGTTTTTAACCACTTTTAATGCGGCGAGGAGCGGCGAAATTGTGACAGAGGGTAATAGGAGATGTCCCCCAACACACTGGTATGTTTACTTTTGTGCGATTTTAACAATACAGATTCTCTTTAAGGGTGTTCAATGCCTCAATCTCCAGCTCCCCCAAGTTAGAACCAGATGACTTATCAATTCTTATCCGCAACAAATCATCTTCCACCGCCTTCATAAATGTTTTTAAATTCGAGTTGAGGGAAAAAGGGGGAAACTTAACCGATCTATTCCTCAGGCCCATGTCACCCAGGTGCGGCTTAAAGACAGGCGGAGCGAAAATCACTCCATCTGCCTCATCCGCATCCGGTATAGTTTTGAGAGTGATTTTTTTTCCCCTCACGGCGCTTACCTGCGCGCTACCATTTTGGGTAAAGCGCTTTTCAAAGCGATTTCTTTTTTCACTTCCTGACACAAGTCAGGAAGTGAACTCTTTGACCCTGAAAAGAATAAATACAATGTATTTATTCTTAAAAGCGCAAACACAATCACTGCAAAAGTGATTTTGTGAGCGTTTTGCGTTTTTCCTATACCTTCCATGCTTTTAAGGTGGTTTATTAAAATTGACGGCACTTAAAAATAGCGAAAAAACACCCTATGTGTGAACAAGCCCTTCGTGCTTTTAAAAATAAATATAATAAAATAAATAAAAATAAAGAAAACCCTGGGAACCCCCCTGAGGAAATGGGCTAGTCCAAAACCTGTCAGTTCCATCAGATTTCTACTACCTACCGTGACAGCAACATAGCAGAAAAGTGAGGGCTGGTTTCCACTATAGCGAATCCGCATGCGTTGTCCGCATGCGGATTCGCACAGCCAATACAAGTGGATGGGCCTGTTTCCACTTGTGCGTTATGCAGAGCGTTTTTGTGTGCGGGGAAAATCTGCACAGCAGAGCCGTCAGAATTCACTCCCTGCAAACCGCTATGTGAATCGCATACAATGTATTTAATAGGGAAATCGCATGCGGTTTTGGCATGCGGTTTTTCCCACGATTTTGCATGCGATTTCGCATAGGAAGTAATGTTAATTTACACATGGTTAAAATCGCATACCTACTACCCTATGCAAAACTGCGGGAAAAAACGCATGCGGTGATTTCCCGGCGATTCCGCAACGCTATAGTGGAAAAGGACCCCAATTTATAGAACATTTTAATCTGGGAAAAAATGTACTTTTTATTTATGTGTTTTCATGTATTTACATTTTTGGTGACAATAGTCCTTTAACCACTTGCCGACCGGCCACTGTACATTGGCGGCGACAAAGTGGCAGCCCCAGGACCACGTAACGCAGATTGGCGTCGGGTCCTGGGACACTGTGTTGCCGGGGATCGCGCGCTGGAATGCGCATGCATCCACCGGCAATAGGCTCCACCCACCCGCGACGACAACCCGCCGGCCGATCGGAAGCGCCGGCGGGTTGTTAACCCCATGATCACCGCATACAAAGTGTATAATACACTTTGTAATGTATACAAAGTGTATTATACAGGCTGCCTCCTGCCCTGGTGGTCCCAGTGTCCGAGGGACCACCATGGCAGGCTGCAGCCACCCTAGTCTGCACCAAACACACTGATCCTGCCCCCCTTCCCTCTGATCGCCCACAGCACCCCTCAGACCCCCCCCCCCCCCCGCCCACCCCCCAGACCACTGTTTGCACCCAATCACCCACCAATCACTCCCTGTCACGATCTGTCAACGCTATTTTTTATATTTATTCCCTAAACTGCCCCCTGGGGACTCCTGATCAGCCCCAAACCCCTCAGATTCTCCCCAGACCCCCCCCCCCCCGACCCCCCTCCTGTGTACTGTATGCATCTATCCCTCCTGTAATAACCCACTGATCACCTGTAAATCACCCATCAATCACCCCCTGTCACTGCCACCCATCAATCAGCCCCTAACCTGCCCCTTGCGGGCAATCTGATCACCCACCCACACCATCAGATCGCCCGCAAACCCGCCATCAGATCACCTCCCAAGTGCATTGCTTACATCTGTTCTCTCCTCTAAACACCTACTAATTACCCATCAATCACCCCCTATCACCACCTATCACTGTTACCCATCAGATTAGACCCTAATCTGCCTTTTGCGGGCACCCAATCAACCGCCCACACGCTCAGATTGCCCTCAGAACACCCCCCCCCCCCCCTTATCAATTCGCCAGCGCATTATTTACATCTGTTCTTCCCTGTAATAACCCACTGATCACCTGTCAATCACCCATCAATCAGCCCCTAACCTGCCCCTTGCAGGCAATCTGATCACCCACCCACACCATCAGATCGCCCGCAAACCCGCCAGCAGATCACCTCCCAAGTGCATTGTGTTTAGAGGAGAGAACATCTGTTCTCTCCTCTAAACACCCACTAATTACCCATCAATCACCCCCTGTCACTGCTACCCATCAGATCAGACCCCTATCTGCCCCTAGGGCACCCAATCACCCGCCCACACCCTCAGAATGCCCTAAGACCCCAGCCCTGATCACCTTGCCAGCGCATTGCTTGCATCTATTCCCCCCTCTAATCACACCTTGAGACACCCATCAATCACCTCCTGTCACCCCCTAGCACACCTACTCATCAGATCAGGCCCTAATTTGCCCCGTGTGGGCTCATGATCACTCGGCCAAACCCTCAGATCCCCCTCAGACCCCCTTCCGACCACCTCCCCAGTGCATTGATTGCATCTATTTTCCCCTCTAATCACCCCCTGAGACATCCATCAATCACCTCCTGTCACCCCCTAGCACTCCTATCCATCAGATCAGGCCCAATACAACCTGTCATCTAAGAGGCCACCCTGCTTATGACCGGTTCCACAAAATTTGCCCCCTTATAGACCACGTCATCAAAATTTGCAGATTCTTATACCCCTGAACAGTCATTTTGAGGGATTTGGTTTCCAGACTACTCCTCACAGTTTTGGGCCCCTAAAATGCCAGGGCAGTATAGGATCCCCACAAGTGACCCCATTTTAGAAAAAAAAGACACCCCAAGGTATTCCGTTAGGTGTATGACGAGTTCATAGAAGATAGGGTCACTTGTGGGGTTCCTATACTGCCCTGGCATTTTAGGGGCCCTAAACCGTGAGTAGTCTAGAAACCAAATGCCTCAAAATGACCCGTGAATAGGACGTTGGGCCCCTTAGTGCTCCTAGGCTGCAAAAAAGTGTCACACGTGGTATCGCCGTACTCAGGAGAAGTAGTATAATGTTTTTTTTGGGTGTATTTTTACACATACCCATGCTGGGTGGGAGAAATATCTCTGTAAATGACAATTTTTTTCCGACACACAATTGTCCATTTACAGAGATATTTCTCCCACTCAGCATGGGTATGTGTAAAAATACACCCAAAAAAACATTATACTACTTCTCCTGAGTACGACGATACCACGTGTGACACTTTTTTGCAGTCTAGGTGCGCTAAGGGGCCCAACGTCCTATTCCCTGGTCATTTTGAGGCATTTGCTTTCTAGACTACTCCTCACGTTTAGGGCCCCTAAAATGCCAGGGCAGTGTAGGAACCCCACAAGTGACCCCATTTTAGAAAGAATACACCC
Organism: Hyperolius riggenbachi; assembly: GCF_040937935.1. NCBI lineage: Eukaryota > Metazoa > Chordata > Amphibia > Anura > Hyperoliidae > Hyperolius > Hyperolius riggenbachi. The sequence continues at coordinate 71,361,366 of NC_090654.1, read as the reverse complement.
CAAGGTATTCCGTTAGTAGTATGGTGAGTTCATAGAAGTTTTTATTTTTTTGTCACAAGTTAGTGGAAAATGACACTTTGTGAAAAAAAAAAATCAATTTCTGCTAACTTGTGACAAAAAATAAAATCTTCTATAAACTCACCATACTACTGATGGAATACCTTGGGGTGTCTTCTTTCTAAAATGGGGTCACTTGTGGGGTTCCTATACTGCCCTGGCATTTTAGGGGCCCTAAACCGTGAGGAGTAGTCTAGAAACAAAAATGCCTCAAAATGACCTGTGAAATCCTAAAGGTACTCATAGGATGTTGGGCCCCTTAGCGCAGTTGGGGTGCAAAAAAGTGCCACACATGTGGTATCCCCATACTCAGGAGAAGTAGTATAATGTGTTTTGTGGTGTATTTTTACACATACCCATGCTGGGTGGGAGAAATATCTCTGTAAATAGACAATTGTGTGTAAAAAAATCAAAACATTGTCATTTACAGAGATATTTCTGCCACCCAGCATGGGTATATGTAAAAATACACCACAAAACACATTATACTACTTCTCCTGAGTACGGCGGTACCACATGTGTGGCACTTTTTTGCACCCTAACTGCGCTAAGGGGCCCAAAGTCCAATGAGTACCTTTAGGATATCACAGGTCATTTTGAGAAATTTGGTTTCAAGACTACGCCTCACGGTTTAGGGCCCCTAAAATGCCAGGGCAGTTTAGGAACCCCACAAGTGACCCCATTTTAGAAAGACAACACCACAAGGTATTCTGTTAGGAGTATGGTGAGTTCATAGAAGATTTTTTTTTTGTCACAAGTTAGCAAAAATTGACACTTTGTGAAAAAAAAAACAATTAAAATCAATTTCCGCTAAGTGTCAATTTCCGCTAACTTGTGACAAAAAAAAAAATCTTCTATGAACTCACCATACTCCTAACAGAATACCTTGTAGTGTTGTCTTTCTAAAATGGGGTCACTTGTGGGGTTCCTAAACTGCCCTGGCATTTTAGGGGCCCTAAACCGTGAGGCGTAGTCTTGAAACCAAATGTCTCAAAACGACCTGAGAAATCCTAAAGGTACTCATTGGACTTTGGGCCCCTTAGCGCAGTTAGGTTGCAAAAAAGTGCCACACACGTGGTATTGCCGTACTCAGGAGAAGTAGTATAATGTGTTTTGGGGTGTATTTTTACACATACCCATGCTGGGTGGGAGAAATATCTCTGTAAATGAACAATTGTGTGTAAAAAAAAATCAAAACATTGTCATTTACAGAGATATTTCTCCCACCCAGCATGGGTATGTGTAAAAATACACCCCAAAACACATTGTACTACTTCTCCTGAGTACGGCAATACCACGTGTGGCACTTTTTTGCAGCCTAACTGCGCTAAGGGGCCCAAAGTCCAATGAGCACCTTTATTCTTTACAGGGGTGTTTATAATTTAGCACCCCCCAAAATGCCAGGACAGTGAACACACCCCACAAATGACCCCATTTCGGAAAGTAGACCCTTCAAGGTATTCAGAGAGGGGCATGGTGAGTCCGTGGACCGTGGCAGATTTCCTTTTTTTTTTTGTCACAAGTTAACAGAAATAAAAACTTTCTTTTTTTTTGTCTCAAAGTGTCATTTTCCGCTAACTGGTGACAAAAAATAAAATCTTCTATGAACTCACTATGCCTCTCAGTGAATACTTTGGGATGTCTTCTTTCCAAAATGGGGTCATTTTGGGGGTATTTATACTATCCTGGAATTTTAGCACCTCATGAAACCTGACAGGTGCTCAGAAAAGTCGGAGATGTTTCAAAATGGGAAAATTCACTTTTTGCACCATAGTTTGTAAACGCTATAACTTTTACCCAAACCAATAAATATACACTGAATGTTTTTTTTTTTTTTTAATCAAAGACATGTAGCACAATAAATTTGGACAAAAATGTATACAGAAATTTTACTTTATTTGACAAATTTTATCACAGAAAGTTAAAAAAAATCTTTTTGACAAAATTCATGTCTTTTTTGATGAATATAATAAAAACTAAAAATCACAGCAGCAATCAAATAGCACCAAAAGAAAGCTGTATTAGTGACAAGAAAAGGAGGTAAAATTCATTTAGATGGTAGGTTGTATGACCGAGCAATAAACCATTAAAGCTGCAGTGGTCTGAATGGAAAAAAAGGCTCTGGTCCTTAAGGGGTTTTATGACTGCAGTCCTTAAAGAGTAACTGTCAGGCTGCAGAAGCTAATTTAAACCTCTATTCTCCTGTGTTAAACAGTTTAGACAGAAGCCAAAAAGACATTACTAAAGATAAAAATCTCTCTTACATTTAATGTGTTCTTATCAGCAAAGCTAAGCTCCTAAGGAGGACGCAAGCCGCATTCCATACTGCAAAGCATTCTGGGGCCCTCCCCTCGGCTGCTAAGGAGAAGACGGGATCAAGTTTCAGCAGCTTCTAACTCAGTCCAGCCACAGCACAGATAAATCTCCGGGGCAGAGTACACTGCAGGAGTCAGCTATTGTTCCTAGCCACATGGCTCATTAATATTCACTGCACACTGTGTTATTCTGTACGAGCTCCTCTGTGAATAGGGAAGCAGGCAGGACATGACGACACATTTGGCTTCACAAACATGGAACCTGCCATGGGCTGTCAGGAGCATCATTCTCTGCATATACTATATAAATATTCTGTGAAATCCAAACGTGGACAGTGAAATGCATATGTAATGTAAGTACAGCCAATCTTTAGCTACTGATATATGTGTTTATTTTCTCTGAGACCTTATACCTAACAGCTCCTCTTTAAAGAGACACTGAAGCGAAAAAAAAATATATGATATAATGAATTGGTTGTGTACTATGAATAATTACTAGAAGATTAGCAGCAAAGAAAATATTCTCATATTTTTATTTTCAGGTATATAGTTTTTTCTAACATTGCATCATTCTCTAATATGTGCAGATTACACAACACTCAGCATTCAAAATGATTCTTTCAGAGCAGTCTGTTAATTAATGACCTCTCCTTTGCCAGAGGAAAAGTAAATAGTTAACTAACAGTTGAGATAATAAAAGTCAGAAAACAGCCCTCTCCACGACTTTGAAAGTCGTAGAGATAATGGCTTTTTTGTATAGAGATAACAACTGGAGTTTCTTAACTTTTCCTGTACTGGAAACAATTAGACTGATGTATCTGATCTTAATGTTTTATTTCTTAGCTGTACTACACATACAAATCATAATATCAGTTTTTTTTCCGCTTCAGTGTCTCTTTAAGTGGTTAAGAAATAAGTGAGCCACTAAATACAGCTGCCAGCATAAAGTAATCTTAACAAAGGCTTTTCAGATTTTCTCCAGTCCTGTGTTTTCATTCTTTGGTTTACCATCATAGCTTTTCCACTTCAAACTTGTGTAACCTGGAGGAACCCAGGAAAGGACGGCAGCAGTAACATCAGCAGCAGCACAGGGTGAAGTCCGGTGATGTGAAAAGGATCTATATGAAAAGGACCTTGACTTTCATAGTAAAAGCATCAGTTTATTTATTGAAAAAGATGGCAGCAGGTACACATGAATGCACACAAAAGGAACGCCAGCCTGACGTGCTATCCGGCCGTCTTAAGAATGACCATTCTCCAGGGAAAGAAAAGGGTTCTATTTGGAACGGATACAACCTATTACCAGACAAAGCAAGAACGACAGAGGGAAAGAAGCTTCAGGAACGTCTCGCTGGCCCCATTCCTGGCAAAATCTGGAATTTAAATCATGTGCAAATTAATGACAAAAGAGCCCTAATGAAGACGATCAGCTGATGGCCGCAGGGGGGATGGTGCAGGTTGGGTACCAGAGCGCAAGATGTACCCTGAGATGACCCTCCCTGCTCTGCTGTGTGCTATGCAGAGTTACAACACAACAGCATCAGCAATGATAATAAAAAGTACGCTCCGCCAAGCCTGGGGAGAGGGAAGCGCTCTCTCCTCCACCAGAGATCTGCTTCTAAACCTAGGAAAATACAAAAGGCGGGAAACAATGCTGATGTGCACTTTGCAGCCAATCACGTCTGACATTGCAGAAGTCACAACAGGAAAAGAGAACTCTTAATTAGGGATGGTCAGTGAGATGCAAAGGATTTAGAGCTGACGGAAGAGTAGGCAAAATTTGTGTGCAAATTTGCGCAGCTTGAAAATGGACCCATCAATTTCCACGTCAATGGGATTCTATTGGTCCATTTACAAATTACATACATTTGCATAATCCTGCACAGAATCCTTTGCATCTCATTGACCACACTTCTAATCAGTTGCTCTGGGTAAGGGCTCGTTTCCACTATCGCGAATCCGCATGCGTCCAACGCATGCGGATTCGCACATGTAATGCAAGTGGATGGGCCCGTTTCCACTGTAGCATTGTTGAGGTGCGTTTTTTTCAGCGGTGAAAAAAAAACGCACAAAAGAGCCGCAGAATTCGCCTGCGAGTGGAATGCATGCGAATCGCAGGCAATTTTTTTAATAGGGAAATCGCATGCGTTTTTCTTACGCTTTTTTTACGCAATTACGCGTGCGATTCCGCATAAGAACCAAAGTAAATTAACACAGGCAGTGACATGGTTAAAAACGCATATAGCCTAACCTATGCGAAATCGCGTAAAATAACGCGTAAAAAACCGCACCTGCATGCGATTTCATCAGCGGTGGAATCCAGGCGATTCCGCACCGCAATAGTGGAAACAAGCCCTTACTGTAGGAAAAAATATCATGGTGAAAGAACCATAGGAAACGCAATTGATGTTGACCTAAAGGAAGGTGAGCTAACTGGCTACTAGGAATGATTAATGAGATGCAAATAAATTAGAGCTGATACAGTGGCATGTTGGCATGTCTAGAAGGGTGCAGGCATGGCCCTTACCATGGGCGTCAAAGTGCCATGGGTGCTGTGCCTTTCTGGTTCCTCCCCATCACTCAGACCAGAGGAGAACAAAGAGAGAGACAGAGGGTGCACTGTGACTGTGGACACACAAGCACTTCCTATTCAGAAGTGAGGTCACGTGAAGTATACCCTCTCACTCTCTTTGGTCACTGCTGATCTCAGGTCTGTAAGCAATAGCAATGGAAATGCAATGCCCTAATGGATGGAAGTAGGGGAGCTACTTATACTAAGAGGAGCTTAGGCGGAAGGGAGGTGAGATCGGGGACACCTCTTACTACCTATACTTGGGGGGGGGGGGGGGGGCTACTGATACTGGTCACCACTAGCTCAATATTGAAGGAACAACCCTGTACTAATACTGGGGGAAACCACCTCAGGCTACATAATACTAGGGGGGGGCATCTTGCTACTAATTAGTATTGGTGGGTTGGGGGCGGGTACAATTTCAGTACTTGCCAATCGCCATGGGTGCGATATTGTCCAGATATGCCCCTGAGTTGATACAGGATTTTTTAAATGTATGCAGCTGGGCTAATCGAATTCCACCCAGGATTTGACTTGTTAATTTCAAGGTGCACACATTTGCATACAAAATTTGCATTATTCTGCTTCAACTCAGAATTATTAGCATCTCACTGAATTAAGACGCCAATAATTCCAGTAGCGAAGAGAATGAATTTTGCATAATTGTAATTTTGCATCAAAATCCGCAATTTACCGGTTAATAGCTAAGCCCCCTTACATGCTATCATCACCAAAATTGCTAGGTCTGTTAAAGGGAATAGTGGAAACAAGTCAAAAAGAGCATATAGTTTGAGAATCTTGATTTTAAAAATGCAAAGGCAAAATGGTTTTTAAAGAGAACCAGAGATGAAGCACCCTCATGTATTTTATTACATTTATCAGTGGGAACATGACAGTAAACACCTACCCTGCTTTTAGTTTCATTGTTATCTGCTTAATTAGTCTATTAGCAACTGTGATAAGAATCCACCGACAATTCAGTCGAGGTTTGACCTGGAATCATTATAGCTGAGTCACTCTTCTGTGAAGTCCTTTCAAGCCCAAGCCTTCCCCCTCCTGGCTTAGATCTTCTGCTTTGCATACTGAGAGCTGTGATGACATGGGAGGGGGCTGCTCCTGAGAGAGAAGCTCTGTGGCTGTAATATGATCCCTGTGTGCTCTGTGTGCACTAGATTCTCATAGGAATGAAAATGCAGTTATTATCAGTGACACTTCCTACAGGCAGATCATACCAATATGAAAGCACATAGATGAAAGGCTGCATTTAGCCTAGATAGCAGCCTAGTCTCATATAGCCTAGACAGCACATCCAGAACACCTCATAACCTGGAAGCAGAAGTGATATGAGCCGGCGGCCATATTTGATTTTTCCTGGAGCAATAATGGATAAAAAACACTAAAAAAGGCACACCAGAGCGGCAAAATTATCAGGTAGAGCATTTATTCTTTACAAGCTATCAACTGATATGTTTATTTTGTGTGAAACGTTCATCTCTGGTTCCCTTTAAACTAATTTTTCTGAGTTTAAAAAACATTTTTCCTTTGCATTTTTAAAATCAATTTTCTCAAAAATTGCAAGGTCTTTTTGCTTTTGTTGCAGAATAAATATGCATGTCAACTCACTGCCCATACAATTCTATGGGGCTTCTCCACATCTTTGCTTTGTAACGGATCACATTATGCTAACTGGCTGCATGCAGGCTCATTATAATGTGTGCATTATGCAACTGACCACTGTGAATCCAGCCTTAGGCCTGGAACGCCACAGTGATGTGTGTAGCGATTCCAAATGCGATTCTCCGATGCTTAGAACCGCTATACAGTGTTTCCCATTAGCACTTCGCTTTTTTTTTTTTTTTTTTTTTTACTAAACTTACTTATACTTACCAGGTATCTGGCTTCCGTCCGTAGCCCCGCCCCCTAAAGGAGCTATGGACATAGGTGCTTTTCTAAGACTAATCAGAGACGCGCATGTGACCTCTTCCTTTAGGGGGCGGGGCTAAGGACAGAAACAGGAAATCTGGAGACCTGGTGAATATAATAAAGCTTATTTAAAGGACAACTGAAGTGAGAAGAATATGGAGGCTGCCATATTTATTTCCTTTTAAACAATGCACATTGCTTGGCACTCAGCCCTGTTGATCTATTTGGCTACAGAAGTGCCTAAATAATACCAGAAACAAGCATGCAGATTCTCTGATCTGACAATAATGTCAGAAACACCTGATCTGCTGCATGCTTGTTCAGGGTCTATGAAAGTATCAGAGGAAGAGGATCAGCAGGATAGCCAGGCAACTGGTATTGCTTAAGAGGCAATAAGTATGGCAGCCTCCGTATCCCTCGTTACAGTTTTTCTTTAAATCGCAATCGCTTGCCCCCAACCCGCCCACCCCCAAAGCACTGAAAAATCGCTTTTCAAAACTATTTTGCAGTGCTTATATACATCAGCATTAAGTACAAACACGCTAAAATGCTGCATGTCCTGCAATTGCAACTACCCTAATCACAATTGCACTAGTAGGTTCCCCACCACTCACTTTCGTTGGCAAAGCGTTTTGGGGAATTGTAGGCGATCCCAAAACGCTGCCAAATTCACCCTAGTGGGTTCCAGCCCTTAATGTGCGTACACACATTTCATTTTAATTAGTCCATCACTAGCCAATTTTTCCATCTCCATGTAGTATGGTAGCTTACCTATATCATCTTTTCATAGTATTTAAAATCTGTTGCCCCTCATAGTACATGGATGTGTGTATGCACCTTACAGTCCGATACACACTTTTATCAAATACTACAGATTGTGTAGGTAATCGCTCATACTACATGGGAGGTGATAAAATTGGACAGTGAATGGCCAATCAAAATTGAAGGTGTGTACTTGGCTTTAGACTATAGGTTTGCCTGGGTTTCCGCTCACATCCCAAAAACATACTGGTAGGTTAACGGTCTCACATCCAAAAGTGGGTCTAGAGTGGAGTGATTGTGATCCCCTTAGATGGACGGTAAGAATGGAATTGCTCCTCAGGATTTGTATGGCTGCAGACTGCACACACTGCCTCTGCCTCATACCGCGTGAAGATTAAAGCTGCAGCCTAATGTTTATCATTTCTCAGAGCTCGTTGTACAATTCAAGAGGTGCACTTTCCTGTCAAAGTGCACTTCTTATTTAATATGTCTTCCTGAGAGCACCCAAAGCTGTACTCCTCACACAAAGAGCAACTGCAGCACCAGCAGCGTACATTTGAATACGGCGCTGGTAGACTTGGGCGCAGGATCCAGCTGTTAAATGGCTGGTCCTGCTTCTGCACAAGTCCGGGGCGTTTTAATTACTATTCCCCCTCCAGGCCGACATGGATAGTGGGGGAATGAAATAATTCGGCTTCCAGCGATTGCTGGAGGCCGAATTATTGTGTTTTTTAAACAACTTCGGCTCCGTCTTCTGACGGAGCCGACCTTCCTCACTGAGCGCCGCTATAGACTGATTCCCATTACAGTCTATGGCGGCGCTGGCTGCGCCCAAAGCTAGCAGCGCTGAAAAGCACTGCTCCGCACCAGCAGGGCTGGCTTCCTGCAATGCACTCTGTACAAGTCAGAAGCCCATACGCTGCACTATAGAATGTGGACATCACTGGGTGAAAAGGTGATGGCAAGGGGGAGCTCAGGCATAAGGAATGAAGCACATCATGCTACAAGATGATGATAGACTAAAAGGTGCTCAACAATGCAGTACAGTCTCAATTGTACAATCTTACCAAATCTATGGAGAAGAAAGGTACACTGAATGAATATACTTTGAATGGATGCTTTAGTTGGTCTCAAATTGGTAAGATTGTACAATCAAGATTGTATAATAGAGGACCTGTACACACAGGCTGAGTTGCGTTGCAATTTTAAAACCGCATGCGATTGTTAAATGCAAAGCCTTCATGAAATTTTTTTTTTTAAATTGCAATTGCAGTGCCTGCAGTGCTTCTAAAGCGCAGGAAAACCGCAATGCATGCGTGTTGGAGGTCTCTATCGCATATCTCCCAACTGTCCCTCTTTTGGAGGGACAGTCCCTCTTTGGGAACCTAATCCCTCTGTCCCTTTTTCTCATTTGTCCCTCTTTCAGGACTGAGCTACAGATATATGGAAATTTATGTATTTTATCTTTTTGGTATGTGTTATTAGGGGTGTGGCAGTAGCGTGATTAGGGGTGTGGCAGTGGCATGATTAGGGGTGTGGAAGGGGCGTGATTAGCGGTGAAGCAGAGAAGTGATTAGGGGTGTGGCAGGGGCATGATTAGGGGTGTCGCTTTAAGGGGCCCATACACTTGTTGATTTCAGCCATCGATCGATTCCATAGAATAGATTCTATCAAATCTACTTCTCGATCCATTTGCAGCCGATTTCGATCAATTTGATCTGACAGGATGGAAAATCTAGGTCGATCTGCTGCTGGCAGCAGATCGATGGCCCATAGAGTTGCATTGGATCTAATGGTCCAATAATGCAGTTAGATAGATTTAATTCTGAAATCTATTGGAAATCTGTTCCTAGTGTGTGGCACACATCAGACGGATTCCTGTCAGATTCAACTTGACAGGCATCTGACAAATCTATCTGATGGTCGAATCTGCTGCAAATCTATAATTGTATGCCCACCTTAAAGAGACTCAGAGCCGAGTAAATATAATAGATTTATACATACCTGGGGCTTCCTCCAGCCCCAGTCGCATGGATCGCTCCCACGCCGCCATCCTCCGCTGCCTCTGTCCGCCGGTACCGGGTCATCGTAACTTCGGCCAGTCTCAGCCAGTTTTACGCATGCGCAGGAACTCCCTCCGTCTTGCCTTGCACAAGCGCCTGTGCAGTATAGAGGGAGCGCACTGCGCTTGCTTCGACTGGCCCTGAGTGGGCGGATTTACGAGACCCGGTACGGTCGATAGAGAAGGCAGAGGACGCCGGCGTGGGAGCGCTCCATGCGGATGGGGCTGGAGGAAGCCCCAGGTATGTATACATCTATTTTACTCAGCTCTGAGTCTCTTAAAGGCCTCATTCACACCTAAAATGCAAACGTTTTGCATTTTTGTGTGTGCTTTTCCCCCTCCTGGCGCTCCACTGCGTGCTGCGTTTCTGTTAAAAGCGCTTTTGTAAGCGCTTTTCCAGAGCGGTTTTGTAATTCACTCCCTGACGCAAGTCAGGAAGTGAACTCTTTGACCCGGAAAATAATAAATACAATGTATTTATTCTTACCAACGCAATCGCTGCACAAAGTGATTTTGTGAGCGTTTGCGTTTTTTCCTATACCTTCCATCGAGACAAAATCGCCTAAAAAATGGTTCAGGCAGTGCTTTGCTGAGCGGATCGGAAATGAACCGCTCAGATGTGAACTCTCTCATAGGGAATCATTGCACAAGAGTTTTTAGGGCTATTTTGAAAATTGCCTGCGCTTGAAAAAAATGGCAGAAACGCCTCCAGTGTGAACGAGCCCTTAGTGTGCATTTTTCTTATATCAAAAAGTTGGGAGGTAGGTCTATCCTAGCACAGTTGTTGACAAGCCACACTTAAGTCTAGCAGGCTTTACACAGACACTAAATAACACTCAGACAAAAGTTGATCATATTGTAAAATATTTTATTGAAATGAAATAAATTAGGCAACCTTTGCTTAGACTGATAGATAAGGGAGAGTACAAAGAGGGTGATCAGACAGACAAGTGGTGTCCAGGGCCATGGTAGAGGCAGCGGAGAGCCACAGAATTATCTCAAGCAAATGGGTGGACAGCACTGAGGATTTAAGGCATAACTCCGGCCACAGAGGATCTCCAGGAAATACTCCATTCAGTAACAGCTTTCACTACCCAGCAAAGCTGCCTAAAGCCCCTCTATGTAATCAGCAGGTTGCTGGGAGAATTGTCGCCATAAAAAAAGAGTTGGGTTACTATTGCCGTTTCTTTTTCTTTCCCAGAAGACACCTTGTGCTCAGTTTCGACTTCTTGGACGTCACATGAAAAGTCAGCAGAATTTACCACAACAGAGAAACAGGCAACATTAACAACCTAACGGAGATTATAACTGTCTACTACCTCCTTCCACACACTTACTAAATACGCTTTTTGGCGCAGTTGTTTTTGTAAACAGCAATAACACCCAGTAAAGTGAATATGGCTCAAGGAATAGAAAGTTCTTACAACTCCCAGCATAGCATACTAAACACTGATACACTAATTTGGATGGGCTGTAATATACTAACAGCGAGGAGAACGCCAGCGCATACCACTAAGGCTGCATCTGAAATGACCACCAGCTCAGTGCGCAGCACCTAAATAGATTTTCTGCACACTTCGCATTCAATTCAGATGCAAATCATATGCAAATCTGCTACTACTCGCTGTTCTACCAAATGTAAGTTACACATGTTTTTGCTTAGCTGCTCCCAAGGTTTTAAATTTAGGTTAGGTCACTTGCCCAGAGGTCTGCCTCACCGTGGCGCAAGTGTCTAGTATAATATACTTTGCATGCAAACCATATTGGAAGCTAAAGTTCCTCCTAGTTTAATAAATGTTAGCACTTGTCTTGGATGCAGGGCATGCATTTTTCAGTCTGGCAGAGGCGGTGTATGCCTGTGCGATTAACCATTCAATTGCAGCATGTGTTTAGGGATGCGCAGCCTTTCCCCCCCATCTTTCCTTAACTTTGTAATATACTAACGTTACACTCAGAGACACCAGAAAGTTACGTCTGAAATTGATTGCCCTGCAGGAATGTCTGCACCCCCTCTACAAACTGCGAGATTTCCCTGGTGAACCATTTGCCTTTTCCACAATGGTGCGATTTCCCAGTAGGTGTGTCTCTGCTCCTCCTACACTGGTGAGATTTCCCAGCAGGAGTGTCTATGCTCCTCTTACACTGATAATATTTCCCAGCAGGAGTGTCTGTGCTCCTCCCACACTGGTGAGATTTCCCTGCAGGAGTGTCTGTGCTCCTCCCACACTGGTGAGATTTCCCCACAGGAGTGTCTGTGCTCCTCCCACACTGGTGAGATTTCCCCACAGGAGTGTCTGTGCTCCTCCCACACTGGTGAGATTTCCCCGCAGGAGTGTCTGTGCTCCTCCTACACCGGTGTGATTTACCTGCAGGAGAAAAAGCAGGGAATAGCTGATCACTAACACTTTTCAAACCACATAGAGAGGTGATCATCATCTCAACAGCACCAAGAAAGAGCTAATAGAGTAACTGTTGAAGGGCTGCATGTGGGCTCCTCAGGTCCTGGGTCCCTGGTATAGTTGGAAGCCTAACGCTGCCTCTACTCAAAAGAAAGCCGGGCAAAGGCTATCCTCCCTTCTCCAAGTAAAGAAGTTCAGTATAGCTCAGGAGCTTCTGATGTGCTTTTACTCTGCTACTATTGAATCTGACCTATGTCCATCCATCCTGGTCTGGTACGCGGTATCCTCCACTGGCGACAGATTACAGAGGGCCATCAGATCAGCAAATAGGATCATTGGAACCCCCGACACACACACACACACACACACACACACACACACACACACACACCTCTACAACTCCAGGCTGTGCTCCATGGCAACCGCTGCACCCCAATGGTCCCAGTTATTAATGTACTGCTTTATTGATATAGTTGTGCTACTTTTATTGACTTTTTGTACTGATATCTGCTTACTATTTTCTGTCTCTGTGTTATTGCCTTTGTTCCCTGTATGTGCCAAAACCAATTCCTGGTGCAACCTGTTGTACTTGGCGAATAAAACTGATTGGGATGGTTACAACCTCTCTGCATCCCCTATAGCCAGAGACAGATTTACCAATAGGCACTGTAGGCTAGTGCCTACAGACAGCCCATGTGTGAAAGGCGGCTCACTGGCTGCCCCAAGTGCTCCCTTCTCTCCCTCCCTCCCTTTGAAGAGTGAGAGCGGAGCATATATCAATAGAATCACCGGTACTGGAGACTAATTGTATTGGTTGGGGAGGGGGAATCATCTGGCTATCTATTAGGGGAGTGTGAAAGGGGGCACATATGATTGGGGCAGACTGCTAAATGGGGCACATCAGGCTGGCCCAGGGGCGTGGCATGTGTTAAGGGGGCGGGTTTAGGGCACCAGAGCTTATGTGTCTTTAGGCTCCTGAGCTGTAAATCCAGCCCTGCCTATAGCTATGCCACAAGTGCAAGGTTTGGAAAAAGTTATCTTACATGGAGCTGGAGGTGCCAGATGATTTTTGTTTGGGCATGCTGAGACTTTTAGTCCAATAGCTAGTGAAGGAATGCTGTCTCTGAGGAGAATATAGTCTTCTCCTGGGGCCATTCTCTCTTTTTATAACCATGATTTAAAGTACTCTCCTCTTATAGCCAGAGTAAGATCTCTGGACTGCCCATCTCTGCCCAGCTAATCCTCCTCGCCAGAGAATAAAAATATATTCCAAGCTGAGAGAGAAACATCTTTAAAAATAAATATAAAAAAAAAAAAGAAAAGAAAAAAAAAATCTTTGCCATTGATGAGGAAGCACGGCTGCCGTGTGTAAACTAAAAGTCGGATTTCTGTCTGCTGGAGTGTCAATCAGTGTCCGCCTACATCGGAGTCTGATGCCGGATGTGTATGGGTGGAAAGCGCTCACTAACTGCTACATTCCTGAGGAAGTCTACAGTAAGGCGTGGCGGCGGCAGCCTGTCACTCCTCCGGCTTGTCCTTGTCCCATGTATCCGGCATTTTACTCCATGTCATCTGAGTGTCCTGCTGGCTCTTCGCTCCAGACGCATTACCATCCACATCCAGCTCTTCAAAAGACGATGCGCTGGCCCCCGACTCACTGGGGCTCTTCTCGCTGTCCGTCTGCTCTTTCTGCGGGGTGGGTTCACCTTCTTTCTCTTCCTGATTCTCAGACACCAATTCCAGGCTGAGGGTTTCCTCTAGTAACAGCGGGTCCAGCTCTGAACCTGAAGAGTGGAGAAGAATAATCATGTGAAGCCCAACTTTTATTTTACATAAAGATATGGATCATAAAAACGTAATTTATATTAAATGCCCAAATCCAGAGTTGTCTGAAAGTAAATAATCCAGATTTCACCATGTTTAATGGACAAGCAAGGTGACCAAATAAATCTATCTGTACTTACCTGGGGCTTTTTTCAGCCCCTAGAAGTCATGTGTGTCCCTCGCCGCAACTCTGGTCCTCCTCCAGTCCTGCTGGTAGCCTCTTAAATATCATCAATGGGTTAGCGTCTTCTGCACATGTGCGGGCGTGCACCCCAGTCATTGGAAGCGGACTGTACAGCACAGCAGTACTGCACAGGCACAGTACACTCCCCGTGACATATGCACTTACACCTGCACATGCGCAGAAGACACCGACCCATCAGGGATACTTCCGAAGCTACAGCGGGAAACAGGAGAAGACCGGAGCTGCGGCAAGGGACACGTCTTCTAGGGGTTGGAAGAAGCCTGAGGTAGGTAAAGATAGATTTATTTAGTCGCCTCGCTTATCTTTTAACACAGGACTCAACTTAGAAACAAATTCAACTTACAAGCAATCTCCCGGAATGTAACCTGTTTGTAAGTAGGGGACCATCTGTACTCAAAATCTACACCTGTGACTTGTGACAAGTAGAGCTGTCACCCCCTTCCACAAAACAAGAAAGTTTTGTGCTGTATAGACTATCTTGCTGCACACTACAGATGTGCTTGTTCTAGTCATAGCAACAGCGAGTGTGTAGATGTTTGTGGATGAGTAATCTGTCATTTATACCTGAACATGACTAACCAACAAGTTTCTAAAATAAAAGGTCCTGCCCCTTCCCCTCAATGCAGAGCAGGATCATCCACCAGGCAACCTAGGCAGGTGCTTGGGGCCTAGTGGGTGTCCCTTGCCACCTTCTTTGACCTCTTCTCTTCAGCTTACCAAAAGGGGGCCCCAAATGTACTACTTTGCCTAGAGGCCCCATTACATCTTAATCCATCCCTGCCTCAACGTTTCAAATCACCGATAAGCAGGTCATGCAGCTCTCGAGTGGCAGCAGTCAGTGAGTTTTCCTTACAGCAGGTTTATAGTAAGCTGAACTTTTTGAAATGTACATGTAAAATTTAAAAACAGGAGTTCCACTTTAGGACTGTTCCCAAACTGCTATTTCTGTTGTCTCCCCTCCTCGGAGCAGCTTAACTCCCCTTCCTCCGTTTCCATGACTCCTCTGTCACTGATCCCTTAATTTTAGAACATGTCTCATGATGGCGCTGTCACAGGTGTGTCAGATAATACCATGCCATTTCTTGTGTCCCCGCCCCCTGGCGTGCGTCACCTCTCAGCTGCCTAATAACACACACAGATAATAATAGTGGGAGAGAATGAGGGGTGTCAGACGCAGCGTCCTGCACCCCCGCCTGCATATTAACCAGATCCGGCCCTCGCGTGCTCACACGGCTACCAGGACAAGATGATGACCTTGGTGCGCAGTGATGGCCAAGGGCCGGGGCAGAGGGAGACATGACGCGCTGAGGTGACAGTGACAGCTGCTGCTGCAGCCCCTGGCTGGTGACAAAGCTTCAGGGAGTCATTAAGTGCAAAATAATGTTAATTGTGCCTGACACAGCTGGAGGAGCAGGCACGCCGCCGTCCCAGTGTTTCAATGTCCCAGAACCCCCCCATTCCATGACGAGGGCAGGAAGAAGAGATCGCCAACTAGTCTGTGGGGTGCTTAAAGGAGAACCTCTCACCACAATTAAATAATGACTGTAATAGCCATCACAGCAAGCCGACACTCTGAAATGCTTGATCAGCTTGTTGGCTGTTTAACATTTTTTTCGTCACTCTCTAAGAATAATAATACCATTCTGATTTTTTATTTTTTTTTAAATTACGGAGTCACTGCTACCTGTGCATTACTCACATCTCCCAGCATGTTCTGCAGGCTCAGAGTAATCTCACAATACAACAATACAGAGCTCACAGCATGCAGACTGCGAGAACTCTCAGCATGCGGGGCAAGGTCAGAAAATTCCCAGAATGCAATGCAGGGGCAGACAGCTCATGGCATGTGGAGATAAAGTACCAGCATGCAGAGATAAAAAACATGTAATACAGAGCCACAGTCCTCCAGTACGCAGAGATACTGGAGTGCAGTGCAGGGTCAGAGAACTCCCAGTACACAGAGATACTGGAGTGCAACGCAGGGTCAGAGAACTCCCAGTACGCAGACATACTGGAGTGCAACGCAGGGTCAGAGAACTCCCAGTACGCAGAGATACTGTCGCCAGTGACTTCACCGGGCGCATAGGGTCAGTGACCTTCCCGGGGCATGGGACAGGGACCTCCCCAGGCATGCAACGCAGGGACCTTCCCGGGTGCACAGGGTCAGCGACCTCCCCAGGCATGCAGGGACCTTCCCGGGTGCACAGGGTCAGCGACCTCCCCAGGCATGCAGGGACCTTCCCGGGTGCACAGGGTCAGCGACCTCCCCAGGCATGCAGGGACCTTCCCGGGTGCACAGGGTCAGCGACCTCCCCAGGCATGCAGGGACCTTCCCGGGTGCACAGGGTCAGCGACCTCCCCAGGCATGCAGGGACCTTCCCGGGTGCACAGGGTCAGCGACCTTCCCAGGCGTTGGTCACGGACCTCCAAGGGCACACAGGTTTAGCAACCTCCACGGGGCCTGCAGGGTCAGGGACCTCCCCGGGCATGCGGCACAAGGTCCTCCCCGGGCATGCGGCACAAGGTCCTCCTCGGGCATGCAGCGCAGGGTTAACAACCTCCCCGGAGCCTGCAGAGTCAGGGACCTCCCCGGGCATAGAGTGCAGGGTCAGGGAACTCCCCGGGCTCATGGCGAAGGGTCAGAGAAGTCTCAGTATGCAGTGTACGACTGGCAGTAAAGGAGTCAGAAACTTACTTGTAGTCTCAACTGGAGGTGCCGGTTCCCCTCTCTCCTTCCGAAGAAGCTCCTTCATTTCAGGCACATAGAAGTCATCTTGGCGAGACAGTGGGCACATGAAGATGATTTTATCACCCTTATAGATTTCCACATATGGGTGAGCACACAGCTTCCTCTCCTGGAAGAGACAGGATAAGAGTTACATGAAAACTCCCGCACACTACTAAATACACTGCCTGCTGCATATATACGTAATGTACACTATCCAGTGATTCACGCGCCTCTGCCACGATATATACTTAGGATTACGAGAGAAACAACAACCTTTGTAACTTGAGCTGATGATACACAAAGCAGTTTGTCATTACTCCTCCCCATTGTCAGCCACGAGTATATAACTGAGGCAACATACCCCATGCAACTTCCAACAAGGGCCTGTACACACTAGTCCATTAAATGAATGCCAATTACTGATATAAGACTTGTGGCAATACGTTAGTAGGAGCTGCCGGTATGCAATGGACTCTTCCAATTTTCAGTGGTGCGTCTGCTTGCTGGTCTGGAGCTTCCCCGCCTCTCACTGAAACACACCACTACTGCCCATGTCTACGAGTTACACAATTACTTAAACGCAGACCTGAACTCTAGCACAACACACAATGAAAAGTCTTTATTCCACATATAGGTGCTGAAGAAATGTACTTCTCTGTGCTTGTTTGGGTAATCTACTAAACACATAAAGGAGGCCATACATCTATACATTTTGTGGCCCAATCAACCATTCAATTTAAATAATTTTATCTAATCAGATAAAAATTGGTGCCGCAACAATCATGACATATTACGGTGTTTGGGCAGCTAACAGATTTCTATCTGATCGTATTCGACCAAAGAGAGAGCTGTCTCTTGGTCGATCTGTCCATACATTTCTAGAAGTATCAGCACCTTAAGTAGACCCACAGCAGTGATAGTATACAAGTACAGAGTGACGTTACAGGGTAGGTATTTGCATACAATAGGGCAGTCAGGGGGTCAGACTGCTGAATTCTCACTGCAGCTAGAGGGAGACTCTGAGAGGCGGTTTCTCTTCTGCAGCCCCTGACCACCCACGGCCAGTAACAGCCACTGCTTGGCTTATTTAGTATGTCAGAGTTCACCTTTAATTCGCCTGGAAATTGTGCATGCATTTCAGCACATGCCAATGTAAATATTCACATTGTAGTGTTGCAAATAGAGCCAAGCTGTTTGCCAGCGTTCCAGGACTGTGGTCTCCCTGAATCTCTTTCTGCTCTTCCTTATGGTCTAATTAGCGTCAGGATCCCCGCTGAGCCCTGCGGAGGTGCTTGAGCCTTGCCCGGGAGAGCCAGGCTTGCTGCATTCATTAGGAGACCCCATCCGCTCTCCAGCTGTTGGATAACAATGCAGGCAGCGGTTACTGGAAGAAGTATTATATAGCAGAAGCTGCAATCAATAGAGATTATCCCACTGACATGTCTCACTTTCCCTGTATCTCATTTGTGAGCTGTCTGTCACAAGTGAGCGGGAGTACAAGCAGGAGCCGCCAGATAACGGCCGACCTGGAGAAGAATGCTGCTGTATGAGATGTTATCACTGGCTGGGGGCGATACATCAACACAGGTGCAATGTACACAGAGGCGGGGCAAGTGAAGTAGTTGTCCAGAGCAACCAATCAAGATTTCTTTTTTTATAACAACTTGTTTTAAAGTAAAAATGAAGCGATTAAACTCTCCCCCCCCCACACCCCACCTTTAATTCTACCTATTCAAATATGCCTTTGGGGAACCTCGGAAGGCTTTGGGAGCACTCATGTAACAGACACTTCACTGGGGGACAGCGCTGGAATGAGGGGACGGGGAGTCTTTCCCTCTCGACAAGTATCTGCAGCTTCTGCTGCATATTTGCTTTAAAAGACAACTGAAGTCGGAGGTGTATGGAGGCTGTCATATTTATTTCATTTTAAGCAATACCAGTTGCCTGGCTGTCCTGCTGATCATCTCCCTCTAATACTTTCAGCAATAGACCCTGAACAAGCATGCAGCAGTTCAGGTGTTTGACATTATTGTCAGATCTGACAAGATTAGCTGCATGCTAATGGCAATTGGCAGCGGGAAGTTGGCAGCTACAGGACCGCCTAACGTCAACTGGTGCCAAGTACTGTAGCTGCAGATTAGCGGGGATCACTTGCGCGGATGCGCCTGAGTGACAGCGCTCACCTCCGTAAACAGCCGGCCAGGGCGATCATTGCTGGCAGGTTGTTAGGGGAAGAAATGGCGGTTTACTTACTTTGTACAACGCTGCGATCTACCGCAGTGCTGTACTGAGGACAGCCCTGTCACTTGGCTGTCCCCTGGAGACTCACAGGCATCAGCTTATGAGAGCAATTGGTTTCTATGAGAGACGATCGCAGGGATTGGATCTCGGGGGGGAGGGAGAAATAAATTAAAAAAGTAAAAGGGAGCATTTTTATAAAAAAAAAAAAAAAAAAAAAAAAAAGTGGCAGCAGCCATCAGATGCCACCAACAGACAGCTCTGTTGGGGGCAACAAAAGGAGGCAAAACTCATTTGTGTGCCAAGGTGTATGGCACTGCAGCGAGCTGTTAAAGCTGCAGTGTGCTGAATTGTAAAATAAAAATAGCCTGGTCACTAGGAAGGTATAAGCCTGTGGTCCTCAACTGGTTAAAAGGAAATAAATATGGCAGCCTCCATATCCCTCTCGTTAGAGTTGTCCTTTAACAAAGTAAAATGTAACATCAAAAATAGGTCAAAGAACAAAAAAGTTTTCCATAAACCGGTATTGGGATTTTACCCAAATGAATTACAAAAAAATTAAACAGAGTTATAGTCTATCACTTACCCTTGCAGCAAAACTGGCAATAAACTTGGTATGAAAGGAGTCAAATAAAAAAAAAAAACTACAAATGGCAATACAAGGTCATAACTGATGCCAATTATATCAATATTGTCTTCTATACCAATCAGCTATAACATTCAACCACTGACAGGTGAATTCAGCCATGCAGATTATCACATTACAGTGACAGCTGTCAGCGGCGTGGCATACAGAATGCAGCAAGTGAACAGTCAACTGACATGAAGGTGTTGTATAGGAAACAGTATTCAATTAATAAGCAATTGTATGGATCTGAGCAGCTTTGATTAGGATAAATTGAGATGGTTAGACAATAAAGTGTGCTCTACAAATGGCACAGTACATAGATCTGGCGTCCTGATTTTGCTGATTTGGGATGGTCAGTGCAAATAATCCTGAGCTGATGCAGGACTAATCTGTATGTTAATTATGCATCTTGAAAACTGACCAATCGTCTTCCATAATTCCAAGCTCATACATAATCCTGTATCAATGTGGAATTATTTGCCTCTCATCGACCGTCCCTAGTTCTCCATTTAGCAGCTAAAGCCCATCAAAAGTAATCCAAGGAAGGAAAACTGGTGAACTGGTAACAGGGTCATAGGCAAGGGTGGACCTACCATGAAGCCACCTGAATCACGTCATTCAGGCAGCAAAATCTAGGGGGCGGTGTTTGGACAAACAGTATGGGCCACATGGTATTAGCCTCCTCTCTGCTCTACCACCCTCTTTATCGACGCATCCCTGTCCTCATTGGACCGGTGGCATATGCGGCCACCGGTCGAATGAGGCCAACCGGCTTTGGTCATATAAGCACCCAAGGCTCAATGAGGTGTGTGGGGAGCAAAGACTAGACAGTCTGCGCTAGAGTAGCTCTTCTGAGGGATTGAAACAGACTGCTGAAAAACAAAAGTAAACCTGTAGTAAGGAAACTCTTCAGGTTTGATACTTCCCCAAGTAGAGGGAATGATCTGTATAGTATAGAGCCTTCCCAAACAGCCTGCCTTTGCCACAACACCCCCGGTTAACTATCTATTCAAAATTCCTCAGGCAACCTTTGGAACTCGCGTGCCTAAGTAGTTCCGAGGACAAGCGCATTCATGCTGCGCACTCGCGAGTCGGAACACGTGCATGCGCAGTTTCTAGCTCAGCAAGGATGATTGGTCACGGCTGCTGTTCAGAATGAAGTCTTAAAATGAAGCCCTTAAACCGAACATAAAATTAGGAGACTCTCTATGATAGAGGAAGTTAAACATGGAGCCCGATAAATAGTGTTATTTATTGGGCACCATCATTTAACTTCCTTGCCGCTGATCACGGCTTTTACCTATGCTGCCTAATGTGGCAGGGAGTAGCTAAAATTAGGCAGGGGGTTAGGGTTAGGCTGGGGGTAGTTAAGGCTAGGCAGTGGGAGTGGAGTGGTTAGGGTAAGGCAGGGGTCCCCAAACGTTTTGTGTTGAGGGCCGGGTCAACATACTTCAGACTTCTTGGGGGGCCAGAGTATACATAAAATGATGTAGAAGTCTTTGCGGGCCAGACAGTGAAGCATACCCAGGTGACAACCTGCAGTCTAATTGGACAGCAGTGTCACCTGATGTGGAATTTGATGGAAAACCAGCGAATTACTGGTTTCTGGCTTCCATTTGGATGGGTGGTGCCAGCACTGCTATTCTATATGCGGACCACCAATATTTAAAGATGTAGTTGACCGCATCTATAAATAATGTATTTTGCGTGTGGTGGGCCGATAAAAAAGCATGAGGGGGCCACATTCGGCCCGCGGGCCTTAGTTTGAGGACCACTGGGGTAAGGCATAGTGATGGAGTGGTTTGGGGTTGGGCAGTGGGTGTGGAGTGGTTAGGCATAGTGGTGAAGTGGTTAGGGTTAGGCAGCAGGGGTGAAGTGGTTAGGGTTAGGCAGCAGGGGTGGAGTGGTGAAGGTTAGGCAGCAGGGGGGTCTAGGGGTTAAGCATAGGCAGAAAAAGGGTTCCGTGTAGGCAGGGGTGTAGTTATACATTACCTGGTCCTGGCAATCGCATCTTCTCCACTTCCTAGTTAGTTTGCAGCTGCTCTGCAGCCAGCCAATTACCATGTGTCTTCAGTCTTCACATAGGGATGGGCTGGTTGAAGGACTCCTGCAAACATGAAGTGGAGGAGATGGGAGGATTGCCAGGATGAGGGAATGTAGAATGTTAGATGCCGGTAATGACATCTTGTTACTAACGTTTAGTCTTGTTACTAAATAATGTTGGTAACAAGACATAATCTTGGTGCATCGCCCTGCACCATTTTTTTGCGGCACTATTTTTAAATGTATCCAGTCTGACTGCAGCCAAATTGTCACTTAGTGCCCTGGATTCTTAACCCTTACAGTGAGGAAAAAAAAAAACCACAGGTTAGCACTATGTAGGTTTGTTTACACACACAAATTTATCTCTTCACTTTACAGGTCACTTCAGATACTCTTTAAAGGACAACTGAACTGAGAAGGATATAGGAGCTGCCATATTTATTTCCTTTTAAACAATACCAGTTGCCTGGCAGTCCTGCTGATCTATTTGATTGCAGTAGTGTCTAAATAACACCAGAAACAAGCATGCAGCTTATCTTGTCAGAAACAAGTGATCTGCATGCTTGTTCAGGGTCTACGGCTAAAAGTATTAGAGGCAGAGGATCAGCAGGACAGCCAGGCAACTGGTATTGCTTAAAAGTAAATAAATATGGCAGCCTCCATATCCCTCATTACAGTTGTCCTTTAAAAAAAGGAAATTTACCATTTCACACGTTAAATTTCACCCACACCAGTTTCCCACGAGCAGTTTCTTAATACACGACGGTTGGATGGCCTTGGGAAGCATTAAACATTTATAGAGCACCAAGATAACCGCCGGGAGTCAGGCCCAGTAAAGATATTAAGGACTTCGGAGTCTGAAAGAATAAACGTAACTTCAGGGAACTGAGCCTGGAGGAAACGGCGAACCTGCAGGTAACGAAGAATATATGACAAGGGTGGTCAGGCGCACACAGTATCCGAGTGAAGGACTTAATCAGGGAGGTCTCTACCCACTGATACAAAAACCATCACACCTCCACCATACCACTGAGAAGAATCCTGCAATTATAACTGCTCTGAACTGGTTCCCTTGTGTGGACAGCAGGTGACTTGAGCTGCCGAAGATATAATCAGCCATTCAAGCCAAGCGTCGCCTGTGGATGGTGATTAACCACTTCAGGACCAGAGACATTTTCACATATTGACGCTGCTCCTAATCATTATCCAATAACTTTATTACCACTTATCACACCTAAATGAGAAATATATATTTTGTTTAGTAATTACCTTATTTTCTATGCATTTTAAACTGAAAATAAGGGAATAAATAGAGAGAAAAAAAACCCACACTATTTCTCCATGGAAATCTATTAAAGCTTTAAACAGTGCTAAGACCTTATTTTCAAAAACTGTCTTAACTCTATTCTACTACTTATCACTGTTAAAATGTTACAACGTGTCTCTTGTAGTTTTGCTAAGACTTTCCCAAGTTAACTCATAATTTTGAAAAAGACTATGTTGGATTGAGTTTGTCCCTACCTATTTTTTATGTGATGTGGGTCCAAGCTTTGAGACACACCAAAATGTATTCAACTCATCACGATTAAAATGATACCCCATGTGCCTCATTTAGTAACAAACTGGTTGTGCACTCTCCACAACTACACTGGACACATTTATATACATCCAGTTGTCATTAAAGGGAACCTAAACTGAGAAGGATATGGATTTTTCCTTTTAAAATAATACCAGTTGCCTGACTTTCCTGCTGATCCTGTGTCTCTAATACTTTTAGCCACAGCCGCTGAACAAGCATGCAGATCAGGTGCTCTGACTGAAGTCAGACTGGATTAGCTGCTTGCTTGTTTGTTTCAGGTCTGTGATTCAGCCTCTACTGCAGCTAAAGAGATCAGCAGGACTGCCAGGCAACTGGTATGGTTTAAAAGGAAACGTCCATATCTCTCTCAGTTTAGGTTCCCTTTAAGTGGTTAAAGGACAACTGAAGTGAGAAGAATATGGAGGTGGCCATATTTATTTCCTGTTAAACAATACCAGTTACCTGGCTGTACTGTTAATCTATTCGGCTGCAGTAAATTTTAAATCACACCAGAAACAAGCATGCAGCTAATCTTGTAAGATCTAACAATAATGTCAAACACCTGATCTGCCACATGCTTGTTCAGGGTCTATGGCTAGAAGTATTAGGAGGCAATGAATAAGCAGAACTGCCAGGCAAATGGTATTGCTTAAAAGGAAATAAATATTGCAGCCACCATATCCCTCTTGCTTCAGTTGTCCTTTAAGACGTCCACACTCGCACAAACCTTCACCAGGGCCAAAGGCAGAGCTACACACCTCCAATACATGTGAGACTCTGTAGCAAAATGTTCAGCCATATTTCTTCTATCCTATAAGTTCCTATACCTGTTCTAATGTGGTCTGTCTTACTGCAGCCTTTCCTAGTTGCACAGTGGCTGAATTATCTCTGTTATATAATCTAATATTCTTTCCTTTGACAACTTTGTCGGCTCAGGCAGGAATGTGCTGCTCTGCTGTCATTGGTAGAAGTGATACACACCCTTTCCAAGCCCCCTCCAGGCTCTGTATGAGTCACAGACTGAGCTCCTCTCAGCCTATCACATTCTGGTTAGCAGCCATGTCTTGTTTGTAAACACTGCCTAAAACTGGCAATTACAAGCCAGGATTGCAGCAGGGAGTGGCAGAAACAGCACAGAGGGGCCCAGGAGAACATAATGAATAGAATGGTATGCTTTTTATTGTAAGAATTTTAGAGTACAGATTCTCTTTAAGAGACTATCCCCATAATCAAAACAATATGGGTCAGCACCGCCCCCTCCTCCCTGGTTGAAGCTTTGGTCACACAAGATGAAGAAGCCCAACTGGAACAGGCTTTAGCATGGGGATGCTGCATCTTGGTTCAGTAAGGGATGATCAATGAGATGCAAATATTTCTGAGTTCATGCAGGATTTTGTACATTTGTATGCAAATGTGTGCAGCTTGAAAATGGACCAGTCAAGTCCAACCAAGGTTTAAATTGATTGGTCCATTTGACGGCATGCGATAATCATGAACACGGCGGAAACCTCCCCTCTCCGGCCGCTGTCGTTCAAAAGTATCGATTGCACAGAATGAAAAAAAAGGTAGGTTGATGAGGGGCAAGGTAAGGGCGTAGGGTGCGTACACACATCCAATTTTGAATGGCCAGTTTTACCACATCCATTAATGGTGGCCACTAATGATCCAATCTTTTTCATCCAATCTTATCACTTCTATGTAGTATAAGGGTAAATTGAGTGAAAATACTGAATGGATACTTCAGGCAGTTGCCTTATATTACATAGAAAAGGTAAGATTGGATGAAAAAGATTGGATCATTAGTGGCCACCTTAAGCCTGAGACCAACAGATTTTAAATACTATGGGCAGGTTGTGTAGGTAAGCTCTTCAACTACATTGAGGTGGTAAAACTGGCAACTGATTGGCCAATCAAAATTGGAAGCGTATGGGCAGTTTTCAAAAGTCCATGCAGCCTGAAGAGCTCTTGGCTGAGTTTTTCTTCTTTCACAGTGGAATGTTGCGTTTGATGCGACATTAAGGTCGCATAACGTGCCCCTAATGCAACACATTGAAAGACTAACTTGGACATTATAGTACATTCTTTATCCCTGTGTTTGGTGCGCCGTTTTCGTCGCACAGTGATGGAATGAAAACAGCGCATGCGTTACATTAAAAAAAAACATTACTGAGCATGTGCAACACACACAATGCAGCAGATTTATTGCTAAACGCACAGCATGCAGCACTTTCTAAATATTGCTACACACAACACAACGTGTGCACTGTGAATGTTGTACAGACTTAGTATTGCTGTGAGTTAGTCCACGTTAAAACATTTTCTAATGTGCGACTAACGTCGCACTGTGAAAGAGACCTTAAGTGATCTTTCTAACATCAGCTAGCCAGATACATCCTGTTTCAACAAACTTTTCCCCTTGAAATTTTCTTACAGGAGAAATTGTCTCATCCCATCTACAAACTATGTTTTCGGCACCCAGCAAGTGAAAAAGTCCTAAAAAGTAGGAAAGAAAGTGAATCTCAAACTTAATTAAGATGTGGGACATCCTATTTTGAGGATTTAACTGCTCACTGGGGAAATGGGGGGGGGGTGTCAGCGGTGGACAGCTAGTGTAATAAGGTGTGAAAACATCTCCAATGAGAAATCTTTGGAGAAAAGCATATTGAGTCAGGGTGAACCGGACCGATTATCATGGGGCCAGTATAACATCTGTACCAAGAGTTGGGCTTTAAAGGGAACCTGAAGTGAAAAGTATGTGGAGTCTGCCATATGCATTTCCTTTTAAAAATACCATTTGCCTGGCAGTCCTGCCTATCTACTTGGCTGCGGTAATGTCTAATCAGACCAGAAACAAACATGCAGCTAATCTTGTCAGATTTGACAGAAAACCTGATCTGCATACTCTTGGTCAGGGTCTACACACTTGATGGATGTTGCCTGTCGGGGATCACACACACACACACACACACACACACACACACACACACACACACACACACACACACACACACACACACACACACACACACACACACACACACACACACACACACACACACACACACACACACACACACACACACACACACACACACACACACACACACACACACACACACACACACACACACACACACACACACACACACACACGTCAGCTATGTAGCTGACAACATGGTGGGTTGCTATGCCAGGTGCGTATATGAGTGTGATGTCACACAGTGGGCGGGGGAGCAGCGTGAACAATGGGATTGGCGACGCTGAGGGCGAGTAGATCCGCCGGGTGGATCATTCACGAGTTGGGAATTGCCATACACATGCCTAATTATCGGCTGACGCTGTCGTTATTGTCAGGCATATGTATGGACCTTAAAAATATTAAGAGGCAGAGGATCAGCAGGATAGCCAGGCAACTGGTATTACCTACAAGGAAATAAATATGGCAGCCTCCATGTATATCTCACCCTGGGCTCCCTTTAAGGTTGAACTCTAGCCAAATTTTTTTTTCTAGAACAGACAGTAATAAAAACCCTTCTCCAGTCTATCAAACACACACACACACACACAAAATTTGGCAAAAGTTCTGTTTTAAAAGACTGTAATTTGGGGTATAAATGGATTTCTCTTGTAACATCTGCTGATATTTTGCAGCAGTGTGCGGAGCTCAGACGTCCTCATTGTTCTTCTGAGCAAATAAAGACATCTTGTTTATCACAGCCGGTAATAAGCGTCTAGCGTGATGGATGGTGCGCTGTGTACTTACATAGGAGACATAAGCAGCACTTTTCAGGGAAAGTTTAGCTTTCTATCTATAGCTCCGTCTCATGCAGAAGTGGAGAAGTGAGCGGGGGGCCGGACTGCAGCTGTTCACCCCTCGGTGCTGGAGACACCACAACTCACAGCAAAACTCATTAAAATTGCATTCCCAGCTGGATCTGACTCATTAAAATACAAGTTAGATCCTGACAGTCCAGGGGGAGGAGCGGGCAGGAGATCCACTGGGACTTAGGGGACTGCGGGGAGGCAGCGGCATGTGAGAGGACAAGCAACAGACAGGTGATGGAACAGAGAGCAGAAGTGAAGAAAGGAGAGGGATAGAGAGGGAGCAGGCTCTGCTGACAGTCAGGTGGAAATGTTATATAATATAATATATATATATTACACCACACACACACACACACACACACACACACACACACACACACACACACGTTTGGCAACCTTGTTATTAGTCATTGGTTGTTACAATAAACAATGTCAGTTAAATATATCATATAGGACCTAGGTTCTCAACATGCGGTACGCGTACCCCAGGGGGTACTTCTGATTGGTCCAGGGGGTACTCGGGCTTGATATACTTAACCAAGAATAACAAATTTAGAGATTTAGAAAATTATAATTCTTATTTAAACATCAAATTAGTATTTTAGCTAATTAAAAGCAATAATAAATGCTTGCACATTGTTTAGAACCAATTATCATGTACTACGATTAAATATATATTTGTCAAGGGGTACTTGTGATCATGTTTACTATGCTAAGGGGTACTCGATGAGTACAGGGTTTTAAAAGGGGTACACACTTACAAAATGTTGAGAAACACTGATATAGGAGACACACAGTGATATTTGAGAAGTGAAATGAAGTTTATTGGATTTACAGGAAGTATGTAATAATTGTTTAAATAAAATTAGGCATGTGCATACATTTGGGCACTGTTATTTTATTGATTCCAAAACCTTTAGAACTAAATTATTGGAACTCAAATTGGCTTGGTAAGCTCAGTGACCCCTGACCTACATACACAGGTGAATCCAGTTATGAGAGAGTTATGAGAGACTATTTAAGGGGGTAATTTGTAAGTTTTCCTCCTCTTCATTTTCTCTGAAGAGTAGCAACATGGGGGTCTCAAAACAACTCTATCATGGTTTAGGGGAAAGATACAGAAAGCTGTCTTGGAGATTTCAGCTGTCTGTTTCCACAGTTGGGAACATATTGAGGAAGTGAAAGACCACAGGCTCAGTTCAAGTTATGGCTCGAAGTGGCAGACCAAAAAAAAATCTCAGATAAACAGAAGCGACGAATGGTGAGAACAGTCAGAGTCAACTTACAGACCAGCACCAAAGACCCACAGCATCATCTTGCTGCAGATGGAGTCACTGTGCATCATTCAACCATTCGGCGCACTTTACACAAGATGTTGTATGAGAGAGTGATGCAGAGGAAGCCTTTCCTCCACCCACTACACAAACAGAGCCGCTTGAGGTATGCTAAAGCACATTTGGACAAGCCAGCTTCATTTTGGAATAAGGTGCTGTGGACTGATGAGACTAAAATGGAGTTATTTGGGCATAACGAGTGAACGTCATGCATGGAGGAAAAATAACACAGCATTCCAAGAAAAACACCTGCTACCTACAGTACAATATGGTGGTGGTTCCATCATGCTGTGGGGTTTTGTGGCCAGTGCAGGGGACTGGGAATCTGGGAAAGTTGAGGGACGCATGGATTCCACTCAGTATCAGCAGATTCTGGAGGCCAATGTCCAGGAATCAGTGACAAAGCTGAAGTAGCCCCAGGGCTAGATCTTTCAACAAGACAATGACCCTAAACACTGCTCAAAATGCACTAAGGCATACATGCAGAGGAACGAGTACAACGTTCTGGAATGGCCATCTCAGTCCCCAGACCTAAATATAATTGAAAATCTGTGGGTTAAAGAGTACTGTCCGTGCTCGGAAGCCATTAAACCTGAATAAAACTAGAGATGTTTAGTAAAGAGGAATGGTCCAAAATACCTTCAACCAGAATCCAGACTCTCATTGGAACCTACAGGAAGCATTTAGAGGCTGTAATTTTTGCAAAAGGAGGATCTACTAAATATTGATTTCATTTCTTTTTTGTGGTACCCAAATTTATGCACCTGCCAAATTGTGTTTAAACAATTATTGCACACTTTCTGTAAATCCAACAAACTTCATTTCACTTCTCAAATATCACTGTGTGTGTCTCCTATATGATATATTTAACTGACATTTTTAATTTTTTTATCGTAACAATGAAGCATACACTACACGATACATACATAGACATATGACCAAGGCTGTGGAGTCGGTCCAAAAATCCACCGACTCATCTAATTTGCATATTACAATTTTGTTGATTAACAGTATGTAACGTGAAATTCGTCTCTTAACTGCCAACGCTTAGGAATTTTACAAGACAAATGAAGTGAGAAGGATGTGTAGACTACTAGATTACTAGTACTACTACTAGATTTATTCCCTTTAGACTAAAACTAGTCCTTGGTAAGAGTACTTGTAAAAGGTACAGACCGGAACAAAGAACATCTATCAGGCCCTAGGCAATGTAACTGTGGGTACATATAAGAGTGATGTGCAGGTACTCTGCTGGGGAATGAGGAGATTCTTCCTCTATTACACATTCTTCATGCACAATCTGAACAAGGTTTATGGGTGACAGACAATACCTCTCTGTTCAATGTGCACAACATTCTCAGTGGATTCCCTGCAGCTCTGTGGGGAGTGCATATGTAGAGTATAGTACTACTGTGTACCAAAGTAAACCTGAGAAGTTTTATACATACCTGGGGCTTCCTCCAGCCCCCTTCAGGCTAATCAGTCCCTCGCTGTCCTCCTTCGCCACCTGGATCTTCTGCTATGAGTCCAGGTACTTGAGCCAGTCTGGTGTAGTGCGCATGCACACACTCCGCCGCCGGGGGCGTACTACACCTGCGCAGCACTATTGCGCAGGTGCAGAATGCTCCTGGCTGTGGAAGCGGCACGTAGCCAGACTGGTCTGACTGGCTGAATTACCGGGACTCATAGCAGAAGATCCAGGTGGTGGAGGTGGACAGCGAGGGACTGATTAGCCTGAGGGGGGCTGGAGGAAGCCCCAGGTATGTATAACACTCTTTTCATCCGTCTCAGGTACCCTTTAATTTGTAGTCACCAAACCAAATTTTAACAACATATCAAATTATTTGATTTCATGAGCAAAGAGTGCATACATTTGCATAAACCAGCATCAATGCAGAATTATTTGCATCTCATTGACCATCTCTATTAGTGACACGGCTACACATCAGGCTTTATTCTTACAGCATAGGACGTTATTTAGTATATACTGTATAAGAGATTCCTGTGTAGACATCATATATACTGTAAAGTCACAATCAGATATGTATATCTGACTTTAAAAATACGGGGACTGCTTTATTGAAGGAGCACAAGTAACTTATTTTGATTGGTTTATTTCATTTTTGTGGACTGAGCACAGCTATTACTGTATATATACACATTATTTTTAATGACTATTATCTGAGAAATAGAACATTTTATAATATTTTCTATTTTAATTACAGTTACAAATTCATTAGTCGGTGCATTTTTTCCCGCCTCCAGGCACCCAAAATTGCTC
The DNA here is from genome assembly GCF_040937935.1 of Hyperolius riggenbachi. Taxonomy (NCBI): domain Eukaryota; kingdom Metazoa; phylum Chordata; class Amphibia; order Anura; family Hyperoliidae; genus Hyperolius; species Hyperolius riggenbachi. The sequence goes on along the minus strand of NC_090654.1, from coordinate 71,330,591 downwards.
CGACTCCACAGCCCTGCATATGACTACGGTATGAATTAGATTGTGAGCCCATCTGAGGGACAGATAAGTGACAAGACAATATAGTCTGTACAGTGCTGCGTAAGATGCCAGTGCTATATAAATACTTAAATAGTTATTTAAAAGAAAACAGCCCGCCAGTACAGATCATTAGTATGCAGGTTGATCACTGGGAACGGTTGCTTAAACTGACGGGAGCTTGCGCTCATGCAAGCACCTGTCAGATCTCGTTCCTCGAAAGATGTTGCATATATGCGTCGGAGGAATAAGAACGCTGCGGACCGGCTGCCATTCTGCGTTAGGCAGTCCGCAAGAAGTTAAAGAGACACTGAAGCGAAAAAAAAATATATGATATAATGAATTGGTTGTGTAGTACTAGTACGGATAATTTCTAGAACATTAGTAGCAAAGGAAATATTCTCATATTTTTATTTTCAGTTATATAGTGTTTTTAGAGCATTGCATCATTCTCTAATATTTGCAGTTTGCACACTACTCAGCATTCTAAATGATTTTACAGAGCAGGCCAGTGAACTTTTGAACTATCCTCTGCAGAGAAAAAGAAAATACAATTTTGGCCTCAATTCACTAAGATCATGCTGGAGATAATAAGGCAAGAGAAAACTTACCTCCACACAGTGAGAGAGTTATCTTATCTCTTCATTCCTTAAGTTACCTCCTCTGTAGTTATTTTCACATGCAGTTAATTAACAGCCTGTCTAAGGCCACATACACACATCAGACTATAGTCTTTGGAAAATGAAAGATCACAGACCAATCTTACCACCCTTCATGTAGTATGAGAGCCATACCTTCACAGTCTTTTCTATGGAGCTGAACTCCCCATCAGAAAAAATCTTTGCAAGATGCTGCACAGACACAAAAGATCAGTAGCTGCAAAAGATCTGTTCCTGCCAAAAATCCATTCCTGCAAATTGCAATGATAGTCTATGAGATCTGCAGATCATCATACACACATGATTTAACTGACATTCATCTGCAGATCAGATCCACCAGGATGGATTTTCAGATCTGCAGATCTGCAGATGAATGTCAGTTTAGGCCCCGTTCAGACTGCAGAACGCAGACCGCAACGCATGCGGACCGCAACGCGTACGAACGCACGCCATCCGCATTCGTATGCGTTGCGTGGCTGATCCCATCACTGAAAAGTGAATGGGACAGCCATGCGTTTTTACAAAAAATGCGTGCAGCATGCGTTCCCGGACCGCACAGGTCCGGAACGCATGCAGTGTGAACATCAGACATTGCACTCTATGCAATGTCTGATGTCGTGCGTGTCGGCCACCTGCACGCATTTCCAAAACGCGGCTGGAAACGCGTGCAGTGTGAACAGGCCTAAATCATGTGTGTATGATGATCTGCAGATCTCATAGACTATCATTGCAATTTGCAGGAATGGATTTTTGGCAGGAACAGATCTTTTGCAGATACTGATCTTTTGTGTCTGTACAGCATCTGTGTGTGCAGCATCTTGCAAAGATTTTTTCCTGATGTGGAGTTCAGCTCCATAGAAAAGACTGTGTAAAGTATGGCTCTTATACTACAGGAAGGGTGGTAAGATTGATTGATTGTGATCTTTCATTTTCCAAAGACTATGGTCGGATGTGTGTATGTGGCCTTACTCTGGAGTTATTTTAAGGATTGGAGAGTTAACTTAAAGACAAGAGTGTTAACTTTAGGTTTGACTGAGGTAAAAGGTTTCCTGAATACTACATGCCTTATCACCATGGTAACAACTCTAGAAACGTTATTAAAGACAGGAGATAAGCTTGGTGAATTGAGGCCATGGACTGACAGTTGAGATAACAAGCTTCAGAAGACAGAGCTCTATGTGAATTTGAAGGTCGTGGAGCTCAATGGCTCTTTTGCATAGATAACAACTGGAGTTTCTTAACTCTTCCTGAACTGAAAACAATATTAGACTTACGTTTCTGCTCCTAATGTTTTATTTCTTACCTGCACTACACATACAAATATTTTTTTTTTCGCTCCAGTGTCTCTTTAACCCGCCCTGGCGGTCTATCAAAAACCGCCAGGGGGCAGCAGAGCAGTTTTTTAAAATTTTTTTAATCATGTGGGGGGGGGGGGGGGGGGGAAGGGAGGCGATGCGTGGCGGCGGCTAATCGGCGCGGAGCGGCGGCGATCAGAGTGCACACGCAGCTAGCAAAGTGCTAGCTGCGTGTTGCAACAAAAAAAAAAAAGTGTGCAAATCGGCCCAGCAGGGCCTGAGAAATCCTCCTGCGCGGCATAGCCCGTGCTCAGCACGGGCTTACCGCCAGGGTGGTTAAACAGAACCTAAAGCAAGGCTTCCATATTTATTTCATTTTAAGCAGTTGCCTGCTTATCCTGCTGATCTCTTTGGCTGCAGTAGTGTCTGAATCACACACACCTGAAACAAGCATGCAACTAATCTAGTCAGACTTCAGTCAGAGCACCCGATCTGCATGCTTGTTTGGGACTATGGCTAAATGTATTAAAGGCAGGGGATCAGCAGGACAGCCAGGTAAAATGCATTTTTTAAAAGGAGATAAATATGGTAGCCTCTACATCCCTCTCGCTTTAGGACCCCTTTGAGGTGCCCAATAACAATAGGATTTTTAGTGAATGATCATATTTTGGAGAAGATCATTCAGACTGAAAGAAAAAAAATCGTATTTAAAAATCGATTCACACTAGCGAGTCATGAAATAATTGTACCGTTAATGGGCACCTTTAAAAAACTATAAATCCTTTATTTCTTGAGGGAAGCAGCAGGATTTTTGGAGAGGGGGGGGATGGAAAGCGTTTATAGCAGAAGTGAATGGAACGAGAGCGGCAATTATCAGAGATGGATGGATGGACCGTTCAGTAACAGAGCTGTTCTGCCTCTGAGGGTCTGTCATAGTTCACCAGGAAAATAGCTGAGAGAAGATGTCCAGCATATCTCCCCCGAGAGGGATTAGGACAGAGAAAGTGTCCCCTCCTTTCCCTCTTCCCTGAGGGAAATCACATCCGCAGTGCACCCCCCGCTGCTCCCTCCACCACTGCCGGAGGAGAGATGGGAGCATTAAGAAATGTGGCTGGATTTGGAGTTTGACATAGGGACTGAGATAAATTAGCAGAAGAGCCGGAGAAAAAGGCAGAAGACTGGAATGGACACATAATAAAGTAACAGAGAAGACTGGTGGTAGAATGATGCGTTCCCTGCACCCCCCTCCCCTGTGAGCTGCCTTTATCTCTCCTCTTCCAAGTCATTCTCCCAGTCTCAGATCTCATTTTCACCTGAGAGGAAACCAGAAAGCAGCAATTTACACCTCGAGAACGACGGCCAGAATCTGCCGCCACCCTCGCTATCTGTACCCATGAAAACAGCGCCACCCTCTGGCTAACAACTCCAACCCTCCGTCCCTAACTCACAGTGTCCACATGCCACCTAACACATGATGGCAAAGAGCAGTGAGTCCCCCTTCCCAGAGGCACAGGGCAGCTGCAGCAAAGATTAAAATATTAATTAATTGTAAAATGATGGTGTTTTAGCTGGTTCGTCTGATATGTTTAGTTGTTTACAAAAACTTTTGCTTTATGCAATTTTTTTTTTGAAAAATTTATTTTTATTCAGGGAAACAGCAAAATAATAACAGTCGGTTATCACATAGAGAATGATATTCACATTCAAGTACAGCAGTGGAGAATACTTGCAGGTAAACTGTAGAATAAGACGTACACTGTGGTAACACAATAACATGCTTGTCAAGTGGCATAGCTGCATCCATTTTCATATACATAAACAGGGTGTGATGGGGAAAGGGGGGGGGGGGGGGAAAGAGGGGACAAGGGGAGGTATAGGGGTTGGAGTGGGGGGGGCGGGGGGTCACCAGCCCTTATGGTGCTGCTTAGCAATGGGGAACAAAAGGGCCTGTAATTATGCACATCGTGTGATCGGCGCACCTAACCCTGACAATTACACATTGTGGATATATAACCTGAGGCTTAAGCAATTTGCAAAACTCAAGAGCTTTGTCTGTATCCCTGAAATCAATCCAAATTGCCCATCTTTGGGACCATAGAACATGTTTAGATTGGGCGGATAGCATTAGATCGTCTAGTCTCATTAGCTGGTTTATTTCCAGGAACAACTCCCTTCCCGAGGGGCATCTGGAGCTCTTCCAAAGTCTGGCGATCAGCAATCTGGCACATATCAAAATATAGCGGAATATGGATTTTTTTTTATGTTTTTGATAGATCCAGGTAGGATGGATAAAGGAGCTATTTCAGGGAGGTAAGTGAGGGAGGTTAAGTATAATAATTTGTGTAGTTTAAACACCTGTCTCCAGAAGGGCTGGATACTCTCACATGCCCACCAGATGTGGAAACCGGTGCCTATTTGGGTTGAGCATCTCCAGCAAATGTCAGGTGTCTGGGGGTCAAATCTGTGTAGAGTTTGTGGATCTCTGTACCATCTACAAAATATTTTATAGTTTCTCTCCTGGGCTAAGATTGAGGGAGATGATTTATGGGAAAGAGTAAAGGATTTTTCCCAATCCTCAGGTTCAAGAGTTCTGCCCAGGTCGCTGTGCCATTTGTTTTGGATCTTTTCTAGGTTGATCTCCCAAACTGAGCAGACCAGAATAGAATAAACCTGTGAGAGCATATGGTCTGGTTTTCCCTGTAGGGAGCACAGCTGTTTGAAGAAGGTGAGGTCCCTATGTATATTACCAGCTTTGGATAATTGTCTGTAGAACCCTTGGAATAAAGATTTCATTAGCCATTGCATGGGGGGTTGAGGGGTGCCCCTCACATCCCATGTTTCAGAAGCGGTCAATGAGCGCCCTGTAATATAATGTCCGATCTGCGGCCAGGCATTTCTATCCCTGCCCAAGAACCTAGGGGCGTGCATAAATAAGCTAAATTGAGGGTTATCTAAAATACTGCTCAAGGGACTGGGGATGGATGATATGTTATATGCAGCTCTGGCCCTGTTCCACTCATCCAATAGTTCCCTGATCCAGAATGGTAATGCATTTCTAGGTGGTCTAAGATTTTCAGTGGTCCATAAAAGAGCACTAGGGTCTACTGGAGATTCTGCGGTGATTATGGGAACCCAATGCTTTTGCATACCATTGTGGAATATATCTAAGATTAAGATCAGTTGGGCAGCTTCATGATATTTTTTAAAACAGGGTATGCCCAGACCTCCTGATTTGGGTTTGATCAACAAGTTAATGTGGCATCGTGATTTCCTACCACCCCACAGGAACAAGATGACTGTGCTTCTAAGTTTAGAAAAGAAAGTTTTAGGGATGTTTATCGGGATGGCTTGGAAGACAAAGTAGCCGTGGCAGTATGTCCATCTTAAGGACGTTTGCCTTGCCAAGCCAGGAAATTTTCAATTTGGACCAACTTTTGAGGTCATGAATTATTTTATCTAGCAGGGGGATGTAGTTTAGTTGGTATAGTTCTGATAGATTGGCTGGGATATGAACACCCAGGTATTTAATGGAGCGAGATGCCCATCTGAACGGGAAGGAAGTCCTGAGAAGGTCTGCTTTATGCTTTGGAATAGAGATGTTGATTATTTCGGATTTGGACAGATTAATTTTGAAATTACTTAGGTTTCCAAAGCGTTCCGCCTCTCTTAAAAAGTTAGGTAAGGTGATCTGTGGTTTGTTAATAAAGAGAAGCAGATCATCGGCGTACAGGGCTATTTTGGATTGCCGGTCACCAGACTGGAGGCCTTTAATATCAGGGTTCATGCGCAAAGCTTCAGCGAAGTGTTCCATACACATGATGTAAAGCATCGGGGACAGGGGGCAGCCCTGCCTCGTCCCATTGGAGATAGGGAAGGCGTCCGACAGGATCCCATTGACATGAACCCTTGCAGACGGGCCAACGTATAAACCTAGGATCTTATGTATCAGATTTTGTCCCAACCCCACTTGAGCTAGTTTCTCTGAGAAAACCCCAGTGGATCCTGTCGAACGTCTTCTCCGCATCGATAGTAAGCAAACACATCTGTCTACCATCTTTTATTACTTTATGTGTCAGAGAGGTGGTTTTTAGGGTATTATCCCTTGCCTCACGCCCTTGTGTAAATCCTGCCAGATCAGTGTGGATAATTGAAGGGAGGATGGGCTTAAGTCTTTCAGCTATTATTTTTGAATACAGCTTGATATCTAGATTTATTAGGGAGATGGGGCGGTAACTACTGCATAGATTGGCGTCTTTGCCTGGCTTGGGGATCACCACAATGTGGACTTGTAGTGCCTGATTCGGGAAAGAGGACCCAGATATAGCATTAAAGTTCAGGTGAGAGTAAGTTCAGGTGAGAGAGTTTTGAAAAATGTGCCCGACATACTCTTCCCATTTTTCAGGGACTGGATACCAGTAGATATTTCAGCCTCTGAGAATTCGTTATCTAATTCTTTGGCTAACTCTTCCCCTATCTGCCTGAGTTTCGTTTGGGAGATGTACTTTTGGATCTTATTGGAAAGCGGGTCGGCATCCAGATTATGGAATTTGCCTTTTAGGTTATACAAATCCAAGCAATAGTTTCTGAAGGCGGCGGCTATTTCAGAAGATTTATGTTTCATAGCATCGGTTTTAGGGGTTCTGATTTGGGGGATAAATGATTGATTACTTCTAGGGTGTAAACAGGATGCCAGGAGCGTGCCACATTTATCCGCTTTCTCATACAAGATACCCTTGAATTTCTCTCTAGCTCTTAGGGAGCTTTCATCTAGCAAAGCCAGGAGTTCCTGTCTCCTGCTGGACAGCTGGAGGGCAACGGCATCTGATGTATCTGTGCCTGATTTTTGTTTAATTTTCTAAGTTTGTTAGTAGAGCTAGGAGGGAGGAAATTGTTGCTTTTTTCTTTCTTAATCCTGGCGCCATGTGATATAAATACCCCTCGCAGCACATACTTTAATGCTTCCCATTTAATGGGGTAGGCAGTTGTATCGTTGGCATGATCAGAGACAAAGTTTGAGATAGCCTTCTTGATGTCATTAAGGCAGGTGTCATCCTTTAGTAAATTGTTATTTAGTCTCCACAGGAACTCTCTATGACTATTCGTGGACATGTTAAGAGAGCAGTATACGGGGCAGTGGTCAGACCAAATATGGAGGCCAATGTCCACTGCTTGTATTTTTTCCAGTAGGCAATGAGACACTAGAATATAGTCTATGCGACTAAAAGAATTGTGCAGTGCTGAGCGGAATGTATAGTCTCTAGCGCCCGGATTGAACACCCTCCAGCTGTCCACCAGACAGAGATCCAGCATTTTTTTCTTTATTTGGGATCTCAATTTGTGTGAAATATGACCCTGTTTGCTAGAAGAATCTAACTTGGGGTTAAGGCACATGTTGATGTCTGCTCCAACCACTATAACACCATCAGCAAAAGTTTCTAGTTTGTTTAGGTAGCGCAAGAGGTGCTGTCCTTGGTTGGCGTTGGGGAGATATAGGGACGCAAATGTTATAGGTTTGCCATATAGTTTACCAGTAAGACGTATCTGCCCTGTGGGTCAATGAGAGTATCTATGTCTGTCAGAGGGAAGGTTTTATGGAGGCCAATTGATGCGCCCTTTGATTTTGATTCGGGGAATGTGCTGTGATACCACCTATTAAAAAAGCGATTATTGATGCAGGGAGTTGAATCACTGCGAAAAATGTGTTTCTTGCAGCATGGCCACTTTAATTTTATGTTTATGCAGATGATAAAGAATCTGTGATCTCTTATTGGGATTATTTAGACCTTTCACATTGTAGGTGGCGCACTTTCAGTCTGAAGGTTTTAATTCATTGGTTGTCATTTGGGCGTCTGAATGATCTTAGAGCCTATTTTATTGCTCCGATCATCATCTGGCCCAAGGATCCCCTGAGCAGTTAGATGGATTGGGGGTATGGTGGCAGAGGGTGGGTGGCGGGGGGAGGGAGTGGTGTTGAGGGGGAATGGGGAATTAAATGAAAAGAAAACATAAAACACGAGGAATAAAATCATCCTCGTAGAACTCAATGTTTGTGGTCTCAGGACTGGTCGGAACCAGTATTTCATGTGGTGGGGAGAGGAAACTCACGTACCGTGTGGTCTCGCACCTGTTCGTGAGCTCCCGCCGGACTCAATGTGCACAAGTCTCCTTTAATGGAGGCGATATGAATAAAACCCCTACTCTGAACTGAACTGGAGGGGCATCAATCATGAGAATGTATAGCATCCAATAATCCGGCCATTAAAATAATAGTATACGGGCAACGGGCCTGGGGTATAACACATAGAACCATAAACGCTGAATAGAATGAAAGAACACATAGTTAAACATAATACAAGTGCCAAGCCCTATCTTCATAAAACGTTAACGGTGTAAGGCAGTTGTATACAACAGTGGCTTAACACGTGGAATATGAACCAGAAACATGTATATATCGTCATAATCTGCACCCCAAGCGTATTTCCCTCCCAAGTTCCGCGGCATTTGCCTCTTCTACACGGCCAGGTATCAACTTAAGCTCTGGGGGGGGTGAAGAGCCCCCTGGGCGGCGAAAGTCGCTTTCCATTATCCTGACTTCAGGACTTATCCCTCTCCGTGATGGGGGCTATATAAAACATCATATGGGGGCCCGGAGAAAGTTCCATGGATGATTAGGATATCTCGCTTTGTGAGTTTAGTGGCACGGCTAGGGCTAGGCTACAAGCTGCAAAACCGTTAGCCAGCCCCAGAAGCCGGGTGGGCCACGGTTAACAGAAAAGGGAACCGCTGATCAGTCTTCACCTTTACTTCCCCTACGGTTCAGCCTAAGATGACATTTGCTTCACTTCTGCGCTCCGAACTTTTCTCCTCTCAAGGTACTGTAACTATTATCCCATGTACTCTGTTAGGCCCCGAAAACTATCGCCATAGACTAACGACCCTCCTTCCCCCTTTTCTCATTTATTCATACTTCCCACGTGTGCGATACAGCTAGGTGTGCGATACAGCTACAGCTAGCTAGGGCCTAGCTGTATCGCACGCGTGGGAATTATGAATAAATGAGAAAAGGGGGAAGGAGGGTCGTTAGTCTATGGCGATAGTTTTCGGGGCCTAACAGAGTACATGGGATAATAGTTACAGTACCTTGAGAGGAGAAAAGTTCGGAGCGCAGAAGTGAAGCAAATGTCATCTTAGGCTGAACCGTAGAAGAAGTAAAGGTGAAGACTGATCAGCGGTTCCCTTTTCTGTTAACCGTGGCCCACCTCGGCTTCTGGGGCTGGCTAACGGTTTTGCAGCTTGTAATGGCCATTCATCTAGTTGTACTTCAGGTAGATTCTGTAAACTTCTGTAGATCGTCGGGGCTGTATAATAAAACTGTTTTGCCCTCATGGTGCGCCTGTAGATGGAAGGGGTAGCCCCATCTGTAGGGTATCTTCTTCTCCCTTAGGATGTCCAGAAGCGGACAAACCTCTCTGCGCATTTGGAGGGTTAATCTGGAGAGGTCAGCTAGGATCATGATTTTTGCCCCGTCTAATTCAATCTCCTCCAGGTCTCTTGATGCGGTCACGATGACCTACTTGACTTTATAATAATGAATGCGACAGATAACGTCGCGTGGTCTGTCGGGGTTGGTACTGACGTGGGCCAGTGTGCGATGAGCCCGATCAATCTCTATATGGTCGTCCTTGTCCTTGCCAAGTATTTTGTTAAAGATGCAGAGAAGGGTTGGAATGAGCTCCGTTGTTTTGATGGTCTCAGGGATGCCCCTGACACGGAGGTTGTTAAGTCTGACGATTCTCCTGGTCTTCTAAGCGCAAATATAAGTCTTTTATCTGCTGGGAGTGTACATCAATGGTAGATTGTTGTTCAGATTGATTCTTTTCCAGCTTTTTTACCTGTTTTTCCGTGTCTTCTAGTTTGTTCCCTATATGGCGTATCTCCCGTTTCACCTCCAATATTTCTCTTTTATAGGTCGCTTCAAGTATGCTTATGTAAGCCTCAAGGTCTTCCTTCATGGGTAGAGACCTAATATAATCATGTAGGTCGACCTCCTCATAGGATGTTGAGCATGTTGAATGCGTTGGAGAAGGCTGCCCCTCCACACCATCGGGCGCCTTTGGTGACAAAGAAAGGGAGAACGAGGCCTGTGCGGCAGAATTCTTCATAGGAGAGGTGTCCGGGGAAGACCGACGTGTGTTGTCTTTGTTGGCCCTCGGAGATGCGTTGTGAATTGGTGAAGGCTGTCCCTTTGTGGTGTTCCCGGCCTTCGGAGGTGAGTTCTTCTCTGCGGGCTGAGATACAGGACTGTGCCCCTGTTGTTCGGGCGCCATCTTAGAAGTACCAGCGGTGTCGTCACTGAGGTACAAATACATTAGAGATGATTAAGGGCCATTTTCTACTTGTGTGGATTGCGATTCTGAATCGCAAATCGCTAGTGATCTTTAGGGTTTGCTAAATAACATAGGAATCGCGGTAGGTGTTTTCCACTACCGAGATTCGATTTTTACCAAAGCGCAATCACGCTGTGGAGCAATTTTTACCACAATTTTGCTATGCTATGCATTGCAAAGCAAAGTCGCAATCACAGAAAAAAAATATGGACTTGCTGAATCGCAATCGCTAGCATTTGCTAGTGGAAAAGGGCCCTAAGCGTCGGTTACAGCAGTAGAGCAGTCTTGCAGTAACCTATCAGATGTCACTGCTACTGATCAAGTGCAATGATTGGCCCAATGACGGTGCCGTGGTCTGTGACACCATCTGCACCAGTTAGTAAAATGAGCAGCGGGGCGGCTGTGATTGGCTGGTCTGGTGCCAGCAACCCCACCTGATTGGTAATGTGCCAAAGCATCCCTTCTGACTGGCCATTGTAATCTCTCGCCTGTAAAGGGGTTTCACCGTAGCATGCCCCGATAAGTGGAGAATATATAGACACCTCCCCTGCTTATGGCATCATAGGGAAGGGCAGCAGGTGTCACCGGTTGAATGAGACTGGAATTCTAGGATGCGTAGATGAGGAGGGTAATGTGTGTGCCAGGAAGAGAGAGCCGCAGGCACCAGGTGGCCCAAACTGTTTCTCCAAGTGTCTCCCCCTAGATTTTGCCGCCTGAATCATGTGATTTAGGTGGCTTCATGGTGGGTCTGCCCCTGGGTGCGTGCTGCGGTAAAACTGCAGCATGCCGCCCAGAATTGCACCGCAACACATTTCAGATGGTAAGCCACTGCAGGCATAGGCAGCGTTTCCCCACCCGACTTGCCTGTAGGGAAACACTGCAGATTCGTAACGGATTTGGCTGTAGTGGAAACGCGCCCTAAGAATTATGCAAATTTTTATGATGCAGAATTATGTTAATTATGATACACATTCTGCAAATTGTTATGCTAATCTATTGTAAAATGGACTAAGAATCTCTTGCAGTGAAAGCATTTGATTGGTCCATTTTCAAGTTGCATAGATTTGCTGTATCATTTGCCTAATTCTGCATCAACTCTGCACATTTTAAGTAAAGTAGAACATTGGCAAGGAGCCAAACTTTGCATTAAATGCCTTTTAGATGCCCGTGGCAAAGGAATATTTGGAAACAATACAACTATAGACATCTTTTGTAGGCGGAAGTCGTTTCGCACTAAAATGCCTTTAGACGTCCATGGCGTATGGATGCGAAAACACAGAAGACCTAAAGATGTCCACAGCAGTCTAATGGGGACCACTAATGATCCAATCTTTTTCATCCAATTTAACCAAATAACGGTAAATTCAATGAATATATTAAATGGATAATTTAGGCAGTCCCTTATATGAATAATTGTTCTTAAATGATAATTTGCCAAATTATTTCATTAGTGGCCATTTAGGCACGGGTCACATTTGTTTAAAAAAAAAAAGTATCCGTGGCTCCGTTTTGGGGCCCAGACCAAAACTACTTCAAAAAGCGGATCTGTGGGGGCGATCCAAGGGATCCGTGCTAAAAAAGATCCCCCCCCCCCCCCTCCACTCGGGCAGCTTTAGACACAAACGGATCAGTTTCTGTTTTCCCAGCCCTGTCTGTGGGTGGGGAGGGGGCCGCCGTGCTGGAGGGGTAGCAGGCAGGAAGGGGGAAGCAAGCAGAGCGGTGGGGTTGGCCCCCCCTTACCTGGGTGCCCCCATCCCTGCTCCCCCTCCAGCTAGTTTCTTTTAAAATAATTATAAAATCAATGTAGCAGCAACTGGCGAAGCTTACTCACTTCCTTGCGTTCAACCGCTCGCTGCATCACTTCCTGCAATGCCGCCCTCTGCACTTCATTGAGCGGCATTGCAGGAAGTGACATAGCGAGCGGTGGAACAAGGAAGTGAGCGAGTTCCCTGCTCGCCGCTACATTTATTTTACATTGATTTTAAAAGAAACTAGTTGGAGGGGGAGCAGGGAAGGGGGCACCCAGGTGAGGGGGGGACCCCCCTTCCCGCCGCTCTGCCCGCTGCCCCCCTTCCTGCCTGCTACTTCCTCTTGCATGGCAGCCCCTCACCACCCTGGATCTAGACTGAAAACATATGCTGCAACTTGGCAGCATTGTGTTAAACGATCCGTTTTACAAAACGCTGCCAAGTTGCAGCATACATTTGCATTCCGGGTTTTCAAACACGGAGCACGAACCGCAGAATCCGTTCTGCAAACGTGCCTAATGTGGACTCACCATCAGTCTGTATTACCACATAATTATCCAGGTACAGATTCTAATATCTTACCTCTTGGTAAGGGGAGTGCCCAGATACAGTAGAGTCCCTTTATAGTAAACTATATTAGAGTTTACTATAAAGAGATTCTACTGTACAGTAATACCATTTCTGCAGCTAAAAATACTGCTAAAAATTTGGTCCAGAGACCCAATGTAGCCTGAGACGGTGATAACAGCAGTCTCTGTGGAAGGGGCTGATGGTGCTGGGATCCCAATCTTCATGCTGTTCAAACTGCAAGGTGAACAGCACTAACAAAGAGGTCTGAGAAGATCACAGCCTGAAGCTCTGTCTATGCTGCAGGAAGTGGTTTCTGAACGGGTTCTTGACTTGAAGTTATTTAAAGGGCACCTGAAGTGAGAGGAATTTGGAGGCTACCATATTTACAGATATGAATTCACCATGAAAGACGATCATACCCGATAAAGGTCACTGGCTGTCAATCACTGCTACCCCCACATATTACCAGAGCACTGCAGCGCTGCACACTGGATAGATAGAGTGTAAAAGGGGCCTGAAGTTCACATGAGAATGTAAAACCTCTGAAAATGAATAAGCAGTCCGATATGTGTGTGTATATACATATACATACATACATACATACATACATACATATACACATATACATACACACACACACATATACATATACACACATATACACACACACATCCAGAGAACAAAGAATTGGTATCAGACTGCTTATTCATTTTCAGAGGTTTTACATTCTCATGTGAACTTCAGGCCCCTTTTACACATTCACACTAAACCTGTGTTGCGTTATCCTATTTTGCCGCAAGGGGCCAGCAAAAGCAATGAAAGTCTATGAAGACTTTCACGCTTACTGTGGTCCCTTGCAGTGTGCCGGAAGTGTCCCTGCAAGAACTGTGCCTACCACACAATGTTTGGGGTAATGGCAGTCTATAAGAGACGCGTAAGGTAAACAACAGAGCAGGGTGCATCGCAGCGAACATGCGCGGACGGACAGGAATCCCAGTGATTTACTTCCTGCACCCGAGGCAAACCTTGGGTCAAAAGTTAAATACTTTCCACAGTAAATTTTTTGCCTACATATATTGCATAACACTGCATCTGGAAGATCAGGAAGGAGGTAACAGAAGTGTGTTTAAAATCTCAAAATTACTTCTTTTTAGTTGGGAACTGAATGAACCAGACTTTACGTCACACTGACATGGCTGCTGGGCACACTTTAGAGTTAAAATGTCATTACTTAAATTGAAAATAAGACTGAGAAACCAGAAAGTTTCTATATACCACACATACTATTAACTAGCTTGAGTTCATCTTCAGTTTCGGTTCCCTTTAACACTGTTGGTATCTGTGCGTGGCGTCTCAGCTCCATCATGCCCCCGCTGGTGAAACAACAATATTGTCAGCCTAGGATTCTCTAGCTTAACCAATCACAGGAGAGAAGAAAACCAACATCAGGACATCTGCACACGCAACAACTTCTTCCGAAACAGAGATGATCGCTTCAAAAGAAACTCTTTAGCGATAAAACAAGCCAATGTAATTCTTTCTGTATAGAGCCGCGAAAGGACCCCAAGGGCAGATGGAGGAGGTAGGCACCTTAGTAAAGCAATTTTTTAAATGTTGTGCAACATTTATATTGTATAAAGTTGAATACATATAAATGAAATGGGCGGAGTAGCAGATAAGGAGACAGGGAACATGCAGTAAGGGCTCCAGAACCACAGGATTCTGAAAAGGATGCTGTAACATGAGAAAAATTCCAGTGTCCCAAATATGTGTGTGGGGATCACCATAATTCATAGGAGGGCTGCAGGTTGGGTGCCAAATCTTTATCAATATACAGTAAAGTCAGTAAATGGATTCGGGAGCAGCAGAGGGTAAACCATGGAAACAAGTTTACAATTTTAAGTGGCAGTTTATGATCAGTGAAGGTGCTGAATGCCATGACAACAGACGGTCAGTGTGGACAGCTGATTATTTAAAAAAAAAATAAAATAATAATTCTGTTATGGCTGACATGCGACTAACTAACTTCAAATGTGTACGTTTATGATATTCCGAAGGCAAGAGAATGATTAGAGCAGAACTCATGAAACAATACTGCCACCTAGAGGAGAGTTCCTACACAACAGTCTATTGAAACACATGTAAAGTGAAATGAAAATAAAAAGTAACTTACCTATGGAGAGGGAGGGCTCTGGATCTAATAGATCCTTCCCATTCCTCTCCCCGTCCCGTCATTCTAGCACTGTCTCCCCCAAGGGCGGTCCTGTACTGCGTCAGAGCGCGCTCATGCATGTGTAATACATCTTGTGGAGCTCTCAGGCTCCCAAAGCCTTCATAGGATACTAAGCTTTCTCTGACCAATTGGTAGAAAAGCTCTTGTGGGGGTGACAGCGCTGGAACGCGGGGACCGTCAGAGGAACGGGAACGCTATATCGGAATCTGAGCCTTTCCTCTCCATAGGTAAAAAAAAAAAAATTATTTTGATTTCACTTCACATTAACCTTAGTGTAACTGTCGGGCATAAAATCGAAAACCAATTCTTTATTTTTATCTGGTAAACACGTAATAAGGATTATAACCAGGCAATCCAAAAGTTAAAATCTACATTACTTTTCTTGTTTATAAAATGAGCATTCCCCAGTTTACCTGATTCTTATTTGGTACGTTGCCGCACAAAGGAAGTTGCAGGGCATGCTGGGTTTTTTTTGTTTCTTTATTTCTTCTCAGACTTAACTAATGTACAGAAGCAAAAAAGGACAACCCAGCATGCCCTGCAACTTCCTTTTTGTGTACCAAATTTTGTGTGTACCAATCAAGAGTCAGTTAAACTGGGTAATGATCATTTATCAACAAGAAAAGTAATAGAGATTTTAACTTTTGGATTGCCTGGTTATCAATCATCCTTATTACTTGTTTTCCAGATAAAAATAAAGAATTGATTTTCACTTGCGTTCCCCGTAACTACTACTGGCAGATAAATAAGAAGACTGCCTCTCCAGATGTAGTTTGGGATGCCCCGAAGGCATGCATCAGGGGACACTACATAATAGAGATGTGTAACGCCAGACAGGAGGCCACAAACTTACTTGACAATGCAGAGGAAGCAGCATCAAACCCTTATTCATCTGCTCAGATCTTTTGGCTAATCTTGGGCATAACACTGTAAAGATTAGGGCACAGTGGGCTGCCGACCTGGAAGACATGGGCGATGAGGAGTGGGAGGAGGCTGTCGGTAGAGGGGCTGAATTTCTGATCTCCTCCAGGGACATGCTGATCCAGCTAAAATACCGACACAAGGTGTTCTTTACGCTGAGTAGACTGCATAAAATTAATAACTCTCATTGGAATATATGTACAAGGTGTGGGGCTGAGGTGTGATCCTACAACCACATGTACTGGGCATACCCTGCGCTAGCTCAGTTCTGGGACCAGATTGAGTGGGCGATTGATCGTGTGTTGGATTGCTCACTTAAAGTACCCCTGACTCGACCTTGGCCCCAATATTTTTAATAAATTTTGCTACTGGTGCTGTGGGACTAGCACACAGCACCATCCTCCCACCTCCAGCCACCCCGTGGCCCGTTCTGCCATCAAATATGGGCAGAGAGAAAGTGGCAGCTCTTCCCATCCTTAACTCCGCCTCCACTCGCCGCTATAGTTCCCCTTATGATTTACTGCACACAGCGAGCAGGGGAGCTGTGCTGTGTGCGGGCTTGTGGTGATTGAGGTCGGAAGGATATCCGACCTCAATTATTGCATGCCTGCACACAGCGCAGCTCCGCGGCCCGCTGTGTGCAGTGGATCATAAGGGGGAATTACAGCGGCGAGTGGAGGGGGCTGAATTATGGACAGGCAGAGGGGAGGAAGAACTGCCACTTCCTCCCCGCCCATATTCAAAGTTCTGCTCAGTCGAAGATTACGAAGGCTACAGGGGGCAGAACAAGAGCTACAGGGGGCGCTGGAGGGGGGGGTTGGTGCTTTGTGCTAATCGCACAGTACCAGTAGCAAAACGATATTAAAAATATCGGAGCGAGGGATAGGGGTATTTTAAGCTGGAACCCAAGGTGGTGTTATTTGGTGAATTTGAGGAGGGCAGTCCTAAAAAAAACTAAAATTATGATTATAAACGCTATACTATTTCACTGGAATCAAACTAATGTCCCTACTAAAGCTGAATGGATAAAGGTGATGAACAAACTCCTCCCATTGTACAACATGACACACAATTGTAGAAATTGCCCCAATATATTTGAAAGAATCTGAATATACTTGTTGTACCGGTTCTTGTGGTAAGAAGAAAAAAAAAAAATCAATATAATTTACCTGTTTAAAAAAAAGCAATAAACAACTGTTTAGGCTGCCCATAGACCGGAGGCCTCTGTCGCTGCCCCCCTAGTGCATGATCAGCCTTCAGCTACCTCCATTTGTGACTCACACGCCGCTTCCATACACCAGCAGCGCAATGGTAAATGAAGGAAGCGGAAGACAGATGGGCAACGCAGCAGGCAACAGTGGACAGGTAATATAAAATGCACGCAAAGGGGGCACATTTACACACTGTAGGGGGTTCCATCGAAGTCGACACTCGTCCTGATATCACACACTGTTACCACTGCGCAAATGATCGCCCATGTTGGACTTAAGGTTCGTATACACGTCCGATAAAGATCGTTCGTTACGAACGATTCGTGACGTTTACACGATATTCAAATTAGACCGAAAAGATCGTTCTTAATGAACGATTGTGTACACACATGAACGATATAAGTATAAAGTACTGAACGACGAACGATAAAAAAATGCGTGCGCAAACGGAAGTGACGTTATGACAGGCAATAAGAACATGCGTACTACTCCACAGATAATCATTATCGGACGATCTTTGTACACACTGCAACGATTGAACGATTATCTTTCGAAAAAATCCGCCGGGTTGGATCGGTCGGATTGAACGATAACGGTCGTTATCGTCCAAAAAAACGATCGTTGGAAAATTTGGAACGCACGATTATCGGTCCGATTGTCGTTATCGTTCGTTTTCGAACGATCGTTATCGTACGTGTGTACTCAGCTTTAGATTTACCAGCATGTCAGATTGATACATGCCACCAATTTTGGGACATCGTCAATCTGCCGCCAAGTCAAATGATGTATGGGCACCTTTACAGTCATGCAGGACATTGTATTCACTACGCAAATTTCCAGACGACTGGCGATTTTTTGAGCAACAAGCGATTGTCTCCGCAATCTTGTGATGTTGGTACAGGCACACGATCATGCAATCAATGTTTATCAACACGCAGTGATAACGGCAGTCACGGTACATCAGATCTTTAACCCCTTCGGGATCGGCTACCTATCCCCCCCCTAAGGACCAGGCATTTTACATGCGGGAGGGGGGCGTTTGGGGGGGGGGGGGGGGGAAGGGGTCAGGCAGCCAGATCCCTGCTAGAGCTTGCTGGGCTGTGTGTCCCCCCCCCTGCCTCCAGATGTCCCCCCTTTCGCCAGCAGCCTTTACTCACCTCCCAGGCTCCAGCGATGAGCTGCTGTGGACCCCTCCACTCTCACTGGCTTCCCGGCTTGTACTGATGCTAAGTTCCGGGTTGCGGCTTGATGGCGTCATCAAGCCGGGACCCGACACTTAGCGTCAATACAGCAGGGATGCCAGTCAGAGCGGAGGGGAGCGCCGATCGTTGGGGGAACGGCAGGAAGGTGAGTGAATCCTCCTCTTTCCCCCCTTCCGCCGTAGCTCTGTAAGCGCTCACTATGATCCACCGGCGATCATAGTGATCAGCAGCCATACGCGATATGACAGCTTAATCTCTCCTCTCCGGTACGCACGATCGCGTTGGGACGGTTCTTTAGCGCGGACGTTGAATCAACATCCAGTCAGGGCGGCAGCACCACCTGGTGGACGTAGATGCAAACTACGTCGGTCCCCAAAAATTTAAGATCCATGAAGACTCTGCGCAAAGTACTGCGATCACTTGACTTCCTGTTTGCCTCCGTCGTGTGATGTTGCGTGTACCTGCCAGCCGGAAAATGGATTGTGGAACACTCATTGTCAGGGGAACATCGCTGGATCCATCTTTCTCTGTTGGGTAGTGAGTATATAGCTTTATGAACTGATGACACTTCAGTAGGCCATGTGAGAGTAGTCTTAGCACAAAATCTGCTTTAAAGCAGGCCAGGGACATGGTGTGGTGGCTGGACATTTATCCCCATCACAGAGCTGCAGCATCTAAGCTGAAAACACACATTATGCTGAAAGAAACATTCTGCAATAGCCATGTAAGTGCTGCGGGTTGTGTCATCATTCCTGATCTCCCCTGGGTGCTCCTGGCAATCATGATCAAGTTGAATCTTGCCGTTCAGGCAAAGTTGCAGCTGGATCCAACATTTCCCCATACACAAGGAAGGCAACTTACTGATCCATGATAAAGTGTGGCTTTACACTTTACTGTATTACATGGAAAGATACGTTTAAGCCTTTATATAATAAATACAAAAACAAAAAAAAACAAAAACACAATCACTGCACACAAAATGTTTTTTCTAATGGAGCTGCTGGCCCCAGATCAATACTGGGACACATTCAGCCTGCTGCAACTGCTGTAGGTGGGCAGGTCTGAGTAAAGGCCAGCCCTATAGTGGGAGGGGCTCAGGGTTTTAAGGCATTTTAAATTTGTCAATTGCATTTGTGGTGTGACGCTCCGCCCCCATCGCATCGTAACAAAAGTAATTCATATGACTCAGTTGGCACCCTTCGGTCACAGAGTCATATGAATGAAGTTTTTGCAGTGGGGGCAGGGCATAGAGCGAAAGCATAGTGCCCCCTCCCCCCCCTCCTTCACACAGTGATGTACTCTCTGCTGGACAGGAATTCCCCATCATAGTCACGTAGTTCCGCGCATACACTGCGCACCGCCAGCATATTTCTGCGTCAGCCATTGCCTTTCATTACCTCCATCGTCACAAAAGCCCAAAAGTAACTCATCGTTGACCTTGCAGCGGGTTGGTCGTGCAATTCTGGTGTAACACCGTATGTGTGCTAAACACCATTGCCTTGCAATGTCGTAGCGTTGCCCTGCAGTAAAACAGGGTAAGGCTAGGTCCGCACTTGTCCGCTTGCAGATCAACAGATCCGGTTTCCTAATCCCCCCCCCCCCCCCCAGTTATTTCCGTAAATGTCACTTTTGCAGCATAGATTTCCAGTAGTGATGGGCTCACGGGTAGAAAAGTATCCGAATCAGTGATTCTAATAAGGCTTAATTGCCTCAGGTGTGCATAGGGGACAGGGGGTTAATTACCCAGATGTCCGGGCGCTACTAGGCATGTCAAACGCATGCACGTGTCCAATGGGAAGTGTTCCGCGACTCAACACCGCGTACTTCCCTCCTTCGGCCGGTGTGACCGCTTGATACGCATAGAAGCGCCCGGACATCTGGGTAATTAACCCCTTGTCCCCCATGCACACACCTGAGGCAATTAAGCCTCATTAGAATCACTGATTTGGATACCTTTCTACCGTGAGCCCATCACTAGTTTGCAGTTAGTGGAAATGTATGCCCAGCCCTGGCTGTGTGGGCGGAAGCACAGCCAGGATAGAGGGGGGTTCCCCCCCCCCTCACCTGGGTCCCCTGTCCCCACTCCCCCTCAAGCTATTTGCGCAAATATTGTTAATGTAAAGTATGCAGCGAGCGTGGAAGCTTACCTTACTCCTTTGTGTTCTACCACTAGCCGCTTGACTTCCTGCAATGCCGCCCTCTATACTTTGGAGGGCGGCATTGCAGGAAGTGACGCGGTGAGCGGAGGAAGTAAGGAAGGCAAGGTTCCCCACTCGCTGCATACATAAATTACATTTGCGCAAATAGCTAGAGGGGGAGTGGGGACCGGTGACTCCTCTTCCTGCGCCCCCCCCCCCCCCCCCCCGTCCTGGCTGCTAAACCTTTCCCCACCCACAGGCTGGGACACAGAAAACGACTCAGTTTCTATGTCCAAAGCTGCTTGTATAGAGGGGGATCCAGTTTTATATTGATTTTCACTACCCCTCCTTGTATCCGGGGTCTGTGAAAATCCTACAAATCCGGACCGTCTGTTCAGGTTTTCAACACGGATCCCCCGGATCACCATTTTTATATTGAGTGACGCGGGCTGCTATTTTTAACATTGGTATCCGTGGCTCCATTTTTTGATCCGGGGCCAAAAAACGGAGCCACGGATACGTTTTTAAAGTAAGTGTGAAGCTACTCTAACACAACGCACACTTGCAAGGCAAGTGTAAAAGGGACCGAAAGGATAGTTGTCCTCAGGCAAAGCTACCCAAGGGAAACACAGAGGTATGTTCATACAGGATCCTCATATTTCTGTGTTGTCCTTTTCTTTCACTGTTCCTTCTCTGTAATCACTCCTTGAAAAATCTGACATGAAGAGGCGAGCTTACCGAGATGTTCCCTCCTATCACACCTCCCATTCCCCCTCATAAGAGGAATGAATGGGGCAGGGAAGAGGAGGGAATGGGAGGGTGATAGGAGGAAACATTGCTGCAAGCCGCCTCTTCCTGTCTTAAAATTTGACTTTATCCATAAGTCAAATTTCTCAAGGAAGGATTATTAGGGACCATTGGGGAGAGAACAACGGACAATGCACAGAGTTATGTGGATCCGACATGAAAACACCCTTGTGGTTACTTAAGCTTTGCATCAAGTCAGGTGTCCTTTAAACTACAAGCTCTCCTACAGGTGCCATTGACTTGAAAAGAATTTGCCACCTAAAGGGGCACAAAGCAATTCTGACAATGCAGATGTGATGGGGTACTAGCTATGTACCTCATTTTTATAAATATGCACCAAATAGCAGCGTTTAGTAACTATGCGGGTCACGTTTGACACACGCCGGCGTTAACCCATGCAAAAAACAATCTCGTGTTGCGTCTGGGCATGGTACGCTTGTCGTGCTCAGGTGCAACTACTGGGGGGAGGGGGCACCTGTCCACTGCTTGCGTCGAGCACTAGCAAGCACCCAAGGACGCAAGCAGCTGATAGGCGGTGAATTCATCTCCTTCAGCTGCTCGTGGAAAAGAGGTCTAAATTGCAGGAGAGGCAACACAGTGCCAATGGCTCAATAACTCCCTAGAGTTCAGCCTTGCAGACCAGCAAAAGGACCCCAAATCAATTCTGACTGCAATATTTCCATAAAACCAGAGCTCTCATCTGCATTCCCTGGCACACATGAATAAAGCACAGTGAGGTTTACCTTGACGTAGCGCTCCAGTGCGGGGTGCACCCGTGTGGTAGCTAGCTGGATGGAGAATGGTGTAGTGTATGGAAACGTGGCCATAACAGCATGGTTCACTTCTGGAAGGACACAGAACTTGAAGCCGTGTTTGCGGAATATTCGGACATGGTCCGGTATCGGCTTCTCATCCCCTTCGCTCAGGATACTGCCCACTATGTATCGGCAGAACTCCACAGGAACCTGGGGCAGAAGGAAAAGAAAATACATGTACAGTACTGCACATTATAGATTCACAACACAGAGTACAAGGGCTCAGATAGGCTAGGTAAAAGCATCACAATGTTGTGTAAGAGCACTCTACAGTATTACCTTCTTAAAACCATGGCTGTGGAGTCGGAGCAATTTTTGGGTACCAGAAGTCGGAGTCAAAAAAAATTCCAGACTCAGACTCCTAATAAAATTCAAAAACTGTAATAAAAATAAAATTAAAAAGAGAAAAAAAAAAAAAAGTTTTTTTTTCTTCTTTTCAGACTCATGAAATCACTTACTTTGATAGGTTATTAAATTTGGAGTTGGTGACTACAAATTAAGTTATACAGTAGTTCTATACCAGGCATGGGCAAACGTGGCCCTCCAGCTGTTAAGGAACTACAAGTCCCACAATGCATTGCAGGAGTCTTGCAGCCCCAGTCATGACTCATAAAGGCAAATGCATTGTGGGACTTGTAGTTCCTTAACAGATGGAGGGCCAAGTTTGCCCATGCCTCCTCTATATCAGGTGTCCACAAACTTTTTCGGTCAAGGGCCGAGGTCAACATACTTCAGACTGCTGGGGGGCCGGAATATACATAGTTATTGGGGTTGGAAAAAAAAAAAAATAATAAAAAAAATAAAAAGACATACGTCCATCTAGTTCAACCAGAAAATGAAGGACAACACCAGCCTGCTCCCTTACATATCCCTGTTCATCCAGAGGAAGGCCATACATAAAATTATGTTGAGAATCATTACATCAAATCTACGTATTGAGCCCCAACCCACCCAAATCTTTCCCGGAGAAGAACTCCCAGCAGCAGCCATTGAGTCATGCGGCGCCGAAGAACATCTTTGTGCACCAGACAGTGAAGCATAACCCAGGTGACAACTTGCCATCCAGTTGGACAGCAGCGTCCCTTGATGAACCTGATTGGAAGCCAGTGAATTACTGCTCTCTGGCTTTTACAGTATGTGGATGGTTGGTGCAAGTTATACATTTGGTGTTTGGGGGCCAGTGTAAAAGCCTCAGGGGGCCACATTCGGCCCACAGGCCTTAGTTGGAGGACCACTGCTCTATATACTCTACATATGCACTCTCTGCAAGGCTGTTGTGATTCCACTGAGAATTTCGTGCACATTAAACACAGAGGTGTTGTCTATCACTCGTAAACCTGGTTCAGTTCTTGCATGATGAATGTGAATAGAGGAAGAATAGCCTCATTCTCCTGCAGAGTACCTGCACATCACTCTGCTGTACCCACAGTTACATTGCCTAGGGCCTGATTGATATTCTTTGTTCCTGTCTGCACCCTCTACATGCAAATTCTCACACGTAAAATGCAAGCGTGAAGTCTAAAGTCAACTAGGCTACTTTCACAGTAGGCGTTGTGTTGCGTTTCCTGTAACAGCTGGACCGCAATGTATTATTTATTGTATTTTAATAGTGCCAACATATTACGCAGCGCTGGACATTAGGGGTGACATACAACAATAAGACAATACAGGAATGCAAGAAACCACATGTTAGCTTACCTGCTAACGGTATTTTTAGTCACTCCAGGACAGGTACACTTTAAGACTTGGCTCCTCCCAGAAACAGGAAACATCCCAGAGCCTCCCTATAAATTAAAAAATGGAACCGGAGGTCAGGCAGTATAATGACAAGTAACAGGAACAAACCTAACCTTATGTTTATACATACTATATAAAAACACAACCATTCCATTTACAAAATCGAAATATACAGATATTAATAAACTCATATGTATATTATATATATTATTACCCCATTGGAAGGGTGGGTACCCCTACCTGTCCTGGAGTGACTAAAAATACCGTTAGCAGGTAAGCTAACATGTGGTTTTTCCAGTACACTCCAGGACAGGTACACTTTGAGATGATAAACAAGAAAATACGTTTACACACCTTAGGGCGGGTTTACTGCCTCCAAGACAGTTCTCCCAAAGCTTTGATCCTTTGCAGATAGTCGGTCAAGCTTGTAATGTTTCATAAAGGTGTTGAGACTCTTCCACGTTGCAGCTTTACAGATGTCCAAAGGCGATATTCCCTGCCTATAGGCCCATGTCGTAGCAGCTGCCCTTGTAGAGTGAGCTTTCAAGTCTAAAGGTGGGTCTCTCCCTGCGGCTCTATAAGCTTCTCTTATACAATCTTTGATCCATCTGGCTATCGTTGTGGCTGAAGCTTTAGCTCCTTTATGTTTACCTGAAAAGTTTACAAACAAAGATTCCGTCTTCCTAAACTCTTTCACTTTGTCCAGGTATGCTAATAGATTTTCTTTAACGTCCAGTCTATGCCATCTTACTTCCTCCTCCGTTTTAGGGTTTGTATAGAATGATGGTAGTATAATCTCCTGTGTTCTATGGTAAATATCACTTACTTTAGGAAGAAATTCCTGACTTGTTCTTAACACTACCCTATCATTATAAAAAGAACAAAACGGCTGTCTGCAAGATAACGCTTGTAGCTCGCTAACCCTTCTCGCAGAGGTAATGGCTACCAGAAATACTGTCTTTAACGTAGAAAGTCCCAGCTGCTTACCGGTAGCCGTGTTTCGGCGAGTCCTCCAGGACGGCTGCTGCTGAGACATTGTTGTCTCATCTCTCAACTGGAAACACCTGAAATAAATTGCAAAGTTAATTGAGCCTGAGCCCATAAAGGGACTCCTCCCTCCAAGCTTCCCCAGTTTAAAACCGAGCACCCATTCACCTATTTTTGACATCATATCCTTATATACATATTTTAGGGTTGGGAACTCAGGCAGCCGTCCTGGAGGAATCGCCGAAACACGGCTACCGGTAAGCAGCTGGGACTTTCTCCCATCGTCCTCCAGGACGGCTGCTGCTGAGACCAGTGAGAAATTTACCTTAGGGAGGGATGATGGCCTGCAGAACCTTTCGTCCAAAGCTTTGGTCCTGGCTCGAAAGCAGCTCCACCCGATAGTGTCTGATAAACGTAGTATATGACCAGGTTGCGGCCTTGCATATCTGTTCTAGGCTTGCTCCAGACCTTTCCGCCTAGGATGTTGCCATAGATCTTGTAGAGTGTGCTGTTACTCTAGAAGGTATAGTAGTGTTGGTGGATTTGTAAGCTAGCGTGATCACTTCCTTCACCCACCTAGATATGGTGCTTTTTGATGCTTGTAAGCCTTTACTTGACCCTGCATAAGAGACCAGTAAATGACTAGATCTCCTCCAATCGGCTGTTCGCTGTAGATAAACTAGGACCGCCCTTCTGACATCTAGTGTACTCCACTTCCTTTCCCTATCATTGGTTGGATTTGTGGAAAAGGAAGGCAAAATTATCTCTTGTGATCTATGAAAGGCTGACGCTACTTTAGGTAAGTAAGCAGGGTCTGGTCTAAACACTATCCTATCAGGATGTACAACCATGTAAGGGTCTTTAATGGATAGGGACTGAATGTCACTAACTCTTCTTGCAGACGTAATGGCCACTAGAAAGGCTACCTTCAGAGACAGATATTTCAAAGGGATCTCAGATAATGGCTCAAACCTTTCTGAGGTTAGGAACTCCAGCACCATAGACAAATCCCATGGTGGAACTAATTTCTCTGAAACTGGTTGAGTTCTAGCTACTGAGGTAAGAAAATTCTTTACAAATTTATTCCTGGATAACGGTCTATCCAGGAAAACAGAAAGTGCAGAGATATGAACCCTTAGGGAACTAACAGCCAATCCCATATCTACCCCGCTTTGCAAAAATTCCAAAATAAATTTTAAGTCATTAGTTCTGACTCCACTTTTTTTCTTCCATAACAAAAAAGCTTTCCAAATCTTTTCATATTTTTTTCTCGTCGAGGGCTTTCTACATTTTACCAACGTAGAAACCACCCTTTTTGAAAACCCAAGCTTTCCTAAGATACTTTCTTCAGTATCCAGGCTGTCAGGTTCAATAAGTGAGGGTTGGGGTGAAACCGTCCCTCCTGAATCAATAGATCTGGACTGTCGCCCAAATGCCAAGGCCCCTTGACTACTAACTGTTGAAGATGCGGAAACCAGGTCCTCCTGGGCCACCAGGGACCTATGAATATTACACTGCAGTCTGATATCTCTATTTTCCTTAGGACTCTGGGAATTAGCCTGAATGGGGGAAAGGCATACAGGAGACCCACAGGCCATTCCACCATCAAAGCATCTAATCGATTTTCTGGAACCCCCGGGTGTAGAGAACAGAAGTCGTTTAGTTTTGCATTCTGAGGACTTGCAAATAAATCTATTATTGGCCATCCCCACTCCTGAACAATCTGTAGGAAAACTTGATGATTGAGCTGCCACTCTGCCTCTATCGTCATTCCCCGGCTGAGAGAATCCGCCCATCTGTTTTTTACTCCCTGGATGTGAGTCGCAGTTAGAGATATTAGATTGGTCTCTGCCCAAGCCATTATCTCCAATGATAGATTTCGTAAATTCTTTATTTTTGTACCCCCCTGCTTCTTGAGGTAGGATACTGTTACTATGTTGTCTGAGTAAACCAGAACTTCTTTGCCCCTGATGTGACATTGAAGCTGCAGAAGACCCAACTTCACCGCCATCAGCTCTTTGAAATTCGAAGAGCTGGCTATCATCTCCTGATTCCAGGAGCCCTGTACCTGAAATTTTGAGTAATGAGCTCCCCATCCCCATGAGCTGGCGTCCGTATCCCCATCTTGAAGCCTAGCATTGCACACTCTACACCTGAGTTTGAGCTTTGCAGTTGCTTTCTGTAGGGAAACACAAAGACAGAGAAAACAAAGTTCCTTCAACCTGCTATCTGTACACTGTGTTTTAAATATATACCAATATTTCCTCTTTACATACCCGCGGACCTGTAGCCGTGATATCCGGAATGGCCCCCAGGGTATCATCCGCCGCCGTACTGGAGGACTGCGACTGCTCCATAGTGCAAGCGGGAGCGGCGTTCCATGTGTGCCCCAGCGCGGCTTATAGCCGTACTTCCTGGATGAGGACGCCACCCCGCCTGTCCTCCGAACGGCCGGAAGCGGAAATACGTCACCGGCGGAAGTCCCATTCACGCGAGACTTCGCCGCCGGCTACTGCGCTCCCGGCCCCGACATGGAACAAACGCCGCATGAAGGGCGGCCAACAGCAGCTGTTCAGACGTCCTCGTCTGAGTCACAGGAGACCAGGTAACCCATCGCCCTTACTATCTCCTGCCAGGCTGAAACCTTCCCAGTCACCAGCCCCAACCACTGTTTAGGCACCCTACTCTGCCTTATCATACGGGCGCCCCAGGCATAAACCCATACGAAGCAAAATAATAAACTGCTACCTAAGCAGGTGTCCAGCTGAGAATGGGAAACAAACAAAAACTGGGGAAGCTTGGAGGGAGGAGTCCCTTTATGGGCTCAGGCTCAATTAACTTTGCAATTTATTTCAGGTGTTTCCAGTTGAGAGATGAGACAACAATGTCTCAGCAGCAGCCGTCCTGGAGGACGATGGGAGAAATACGTAAGGAATCTTTCTCTGTAAAAAAATCAGATGAAAGAGACTGTAAAACAAAAAGGTAAATCCCATCTGGGAAAATTTTTAACCAAAATTGGTTTACTCCTTTCAATTGACTTAATAAACCGTATAACGAGCGGATCCGTCGCTAACTTTTTATAAAAAAAAACCGATAGGGCTGAAATTTGGACTTTTATCGTGCTCAAAGCCAGCCCCTTATCCACGCCTTCCTGTAAAAATTCTAGAATGGAAGCGATTTCAGTGGATTTGAAGTTAGACGTTTGTAACCATAAATAATATGTTTTCCAGTATTTCTGATAAATTAATCTAGTATTACGTTTTCTGTTTAGCAGTGTTGTAATCACTCTTGAAGACAGCCCTTTGGTTCTGAGGACTGCTTCCTCAGTAGCCATGCTGTTAGTTTCCACATAGTTGCTTGCTGGATAGGCTGTCCCTGACAGAGAATCATATCCTTCGCTACTGGCAGTCTCCATGGAAGATCCACCGAGAGAGCCAGCAGCAAGGGGTACCATGACCTCCCGGGCCAATCCGGAGCAATTAACATCATTGTTCCGGTTGACCTTAACAATTTTTGTAACACTAGGGCCATCAGATTCAGAGGTGGGAATGCATACATCAATGGCTTGTTCCAGTCTTGCGACAGAGCATCTATTCCTAATGGATTGTCCATCACATTCAGAGAGAAGAAAAGACTGCATTTCTTGTTCCTCCTGTTCGCAAATAAATCTACGTGAGGATGACCCCATCTGCTCACCAACTGATCGAAAATTCTGTCGTTTAGACTCCACTCCGTATTGGAGATTTGTTGTCTGCTTAACTGGTCGGCTAGAACATTCAATGTCACCTTCAAATGTACTGCCGTTAAAGATAGAAAGTTCTTTTCTGCGATTTCCAGAATTTCTAACGCCAACTGCAACAGTCTTTTTGACTTTGTTCCCCCTTGACGGTTGATGTAGGCCACCACCGTGGAATTGTCCGTTCGTATTTGAACGTGGGTCTGTAACATATGCATCATGCTGATGATTGCCATCTTTACTGCATACAACTCTTTGAAATTGGAAGAACTTTTGGCCATCGACTGATCCCAAATGCCCTGTGTCTGAAACGAGTCCACATGTGCTCCCCAACCGACTGCACTTGCATCTGTGGTCAGAATTTTTTGTATCGGAAATCTCCATAATTTCCCTATCTCTAGGTTGCTCACTGTCAACCACCATTGAAGATCTATTTTTACTTCGTCCTCTACTTTTATTAACTGGTCTAACGAATTTGGATCTTTGTTCCAGTTGTCTAACAGCCAGGCCTGCAAAATTCTGACGTGCATTATTGCCCACTGCACTGCCGGCGCAGATGACGTCAGAAGGCCCAGCAACCGCATGATCTGTCTCAAGGATATCACCTGAAGCGTCATGAATTGATTTATCTCGTTTACAATCTTTAGGATCTTTTCCTTTGGCAAATATAACTTTTGGTCTATCGAATTTATGATAAATCCGAGAAACTGGATTTCCTGAGTGGGCTGTAGCTGTGATTTTTCTTCGCTGACTAACCAGCCGGCTAACTGAAGTTCCTGCAACGCTGTTTCCCTGTGTCCTATCAAATTTTGTCTTGATTTTGCAATAATTAATAGGTCGTCTAGATAGGGGACTATTAGTACCCCCTTTTTGTGCAGTGCTGCGACTACTTCTGCCATGACCTTTGTAAAGATCCTTGGAGCAGAAGTAATCCCAAACGGGAGGCAACGGAACTGTAGATGTTGTATTCCGCTTCCCGTTTGGACCGCGAACCTCAGAAACTTTTGAGATTCCAGTTGTATCGGAATGTGCCAGTACGCATCTTTTAAATCTATGCTGAGCATAAATCCTCCCGGAATTAAAAGATTCCTGATCGAGTGAATTGATTCCATACGAAACTTTTCGTATTTTATGAAAGGATTGATCGGTTTTAAATTCAGAATCAATCTGAATTTTCCCGACGGTTTTGGAACCAGAAAGATTTTTGAATAAAAACCTTTCCTCCTTTGATCCACTGGCACTACCGATACAACCTTCCTCTCCAACATATCCTGTATTATTGAGTGTATGGCCTCCTGATGGACCGAGGATATCAAATTCTTGGTTATCACAAATCTTGATGGTGGGATCTTTTGGAATACTATATGATAACCGTCTTTTATCGTATTGATAATAAATGGGCTGTCTGACATTTCTCTCCAATGTGTTAGGAAGTAGCCCAACCTTCCTCCCACCAGAATTATGTCACTGTTTAAATTGGGTTGCAGGATTCCTAACTGTCGAGTCCTGCCTCTTCTGACCTTTCGAAAAAGGCCAGTCTCTTTTTTTGGTTTGAAATCTTGTTTTAAAGTTTTAAAAATTTTGTGGGTCTTTACGAAAAGGACGCTTCCCTTAAAACTGATTTTTTTCTGGGAAACGACTTTTTCCTGTCAGCAGTACGTTCTAGAATTTGCTCTAGCTCCGGCCCAAACAGGGTATCCCCCACTACCGGCATTGATACCACCCTATTCTTTGATGACATACTACCTTGCCAGGTTTTTAGCCATAGATGACGTCTAGCCACACTGAGAATACCCGCAGCTCTGGCCGTAATTCTTACTGACTCTGATATTGCGTCGGTAATGTAAGATACTGCTTTGTCCATTACCGTCATAGAGTTCAGCAATTGATCTTTAGGAGTATCAGCAACTATATTCTCCCGCAACTGGGACATCCACAGACCCAGAACTCTGATAACACAGGTAATTGCCGTTGCTGGCCTAAAATTCGTACAAATCGCAGGCCACAACTTTTTAAGCGCAAATTCAATCTTTTTGTCAGATTGGTCTTTTAAGTGACCCAAGTCCTCAAAAGCCAATTCGCCATCTCTGTCCACCTGTGAGAAAGCTGCATCTAGTTTAGGCGATTTATCCCAATTTTTACAATCGTCCTCGGCAAAGGGAAACCGTCTCTAAAACCCTCTAGACATAAAAAGCTTCCTATCAGGATTCTTCCACTGACTGCTAATCATATTTTTTGTGGATTGATGTATTGGAAATACTAAATCCTCCATCGACTCCATTCCCTCATATAGCTTATCATGAACGGATAATTCAGTGGGTTTTGACTTTTTAATTTGCAATTCCTCATATATTGCTTCCAATAACATCTCTGTCTCTGATGCTGGGAATTTAAATCGAGATGGCTTCTCCTGACTATTCCCATCCTGTGAAATATCAGACTCCGCCGAAGAATCGTAACCACTTAATGGTTCATTTTCTTCATCTGATTCCACCACACGATTAGACTTTCTAGATGCTTTATGTATGTGTTCCACCCCTGATTGTTCTTGCACTTGTGCCTGACCCTGTGGCTGTGCTTGTGCCTGGGACTGTATTTGAGACTGTAACTGCACCTGAGGTTGTGCTTGTGTTTGAGTCTTAGGCAGTGCTTGTATCTGAACCTGCTGGGGCCCTTCAGGCTGTTGAGATGCTGCCGGCACTGATAATGAAGCTTTAAAGTCTTTTAAAGTATCCTTCAATTCTTTCCTAAAAGAGTTTATCTAAAGCAGTAAAGGAGGATGGAGGTTCTACTAAAGAATTAATAAACAATGCTGGCATAGAAATTTCACTGGATGGGAGCATGGAGATTAGGCAAGTCGAGTTCACTCAGATCCATAGGATGGTTGTACAGTAATGGAGGTGCGTGAACAGGTAGGAAACATAAGGAGGAGGACCCTGCCCAAAGGTTTACAATCTAGAGGGAGAGGTGGGGACACAAAAGGTAGGGGACCAGAGTTCAGCTGCGGGTTTAGAGCACTAGTGAGGAGGAGTAGGCCAGAGTAAAAAGGTGAGTTTAGAGGGCCTTCTTGAAGATGGTGAAGGAGGGGGCAACCCTAATGGGGGAGGTAGGGAGTTCCATAGTGTTGGAGCAGCCCTTGAGAAGTCCTGGAGGACTGCAATGTAACAGAACGGCAAGATCAGGCCGCACATTATCTGAATGTTGCATCGCATAAAGTCAATAAAAAGTATGCTTCCCGGTCAATGCACGGGTTTTGTAGTAACGAATGTTCAAAGTAGTCAAGCACTGTCAAAATAAACAGAACCACTTTTTAAAAATGACAGTTACAGCTTTTCGCGTTATTTGTGAAAACACAATGCTAGATCCTGTCGTCCCATCCTGGGCGCTACAAGTAGCATCTAAGATCGGCCATGCTCAGCACTTCTGTGTCCCCTAGAGCCTAGGTTCTCAACATGCGATACGCATACCCCAGTGGGTACTCAGGCTTGATATACTTAACGAAGAATAACAAATTTAGAGTTTTAGAAAATGATAAATCCTATATAAACAACACCAAATTAGTATTTTATCTAATAGCTACAGTAAATGCTTGGAAATTGTTTAGAACAAATTATCACGTACTACGATTAAATATATATTTGTTAAAGGACTTCCGAGGCCAAATCTAAAAAAAAAAAAAAAAAAAAAAAGTTAAATACCTGCATCACATTTGAATGCAAGGAGGACGCCGTCCGTGCCGTTCCACCGAGTCCCCGCCGCTCAATAGCCCCCCTGGCCCGGGTCGTGCTCTCCTGCCTCCACTAACATGGCCGCATGAGCTGGCCGCGGCTGCCCAGTCTGCATAGCCGCGAGTGCGGCTGCGCAGTAGCAGTAGGAGAACAGAGGCGCCAGCAGGATAAAAGTGGATAAAAACTTTAAAATTTGCTGGGAGGAAGTGGTGGACTTACCTCCATAAAGCAGACACGAAAGACTGTCTGAATAGTAGTCACATTTATTAATTAGTACCCCAAAACAGTGCAACGCGTTTCGCAGGCCCAGCCCGCTTCATCAGGCAATAAAAATGGGGACAAGACAGAATTTCAGCAATAGCAGGTGTAGCGCCTCAGCGAGTGCGGCTGCGCAGTTCTAGGGCCTACCCCCCGATCCAAGCTGGTTTCCTGTGGATCAGGGGGAGGCCCTAGAACTGCGCAGCCACACTCGCGGCTATGCGGACTGCGCGGCCATCTCATGTGGCCATGTTAGTAGAGGCAGGAGAGGCGGGCCGTGCGGTCGGGAGCCGGCCAGGGGAGGGGGGGGGTGTGGTATCGAGCGGCGGGGACTCGGCGGAACGGCACGGAGGGCGCGAACGCCGTCCTCCGTGCATTCAAATGTGATGCAGGTATTTAACTTTTTTTTAGATTTGGCCTCGGAAGTCCTTTAAGGGGTACTTGTGATAATGTTTACTATGCTGGGGGGTACTTGGTGAGTACAGGGTTTTAAAAGAGGTACATACCAATAAACTGTTGAGAAACACTGCCCTAGAGGATAAAAACAGGGTGCATTGATGAAACGCCAGTAACCACGATAACAAATGCTTTTCTGCTCGGAGCAAAAATGTATTTAACATCACTTAAAGGACAACTGAAGTGAGAAGAATAGGCTGCCATAGTTATTTCCTTTTAAACCATAGCAGTTGCCTGGCAGCCCTGTTGATCTATTTGACTGCAGTAGTGTCTGAATTACACCAGAAACAAGCATGCAGCTAATCTTGTCAGATCTGACAATATTGTCAGTAACACCTGATCTGCTGCATGCTTGTTCAGGGTATGTGGCTAAAATTATTAGAGGCAGAGGATCAGCAGGGTAGCCAGGCAACTGGTATTGCTTAATTAAAAGGAAATAAATATGGCAGCCTCCATATCCCTCTAACTTCAGTTGTTGCAAGCCTGTTCCGCAGACGCCCGTGTGAACTGGCCCTCTGCTGCTTTTACAGGATAAACAAATGTTCTGCATGTATATAAACAAACATACCCCATGCTGTGTATATACATAAATATACACTATTGATGACAATGTAAGCAGGAACCTAACTGCATTTACTGTACACAGAATACAGCAGACTACATCCAGATCACTGCTGAGCCTTCCCGACAACAGTGAGAAGTGTAAAAATGTCGCTGATATTATTGGCCAAACACTTTTACTCTATCCTGTCAATCTGGATAGCAGATCTGAATCCTAGCCTCATCTGTTTCCACATACTACTAATCTTGTGACAAGAGACTCTCTACAACTTTGCAAACAGGAAAGCATAAGAAGTTTAGGTACCACAACTGACCCCGGATATTAATAAGCTAGAGAGCCTAAAGTCACCAAAATAACCTTAGTGATTTTAGGGTGCATACCCATCCAATTGTGATTGCACAATGATTGGTTACCACTTTCATGTAGTATGAAAGCCAACAGATTTTTAATACTATGAACAGATTGTGTAGATAATTCTCATACTACATAGAGGTGGTAAAGTTAGCCAATCAAAAGTGGATGTGTGTACCAGACTTAAGCCTAGTACAAACCTTCAATTTTGATTGGTCAATTTTGCCGACTACATGTAGCATGAGGGTCAGCAGATTTTGATGCTATGAACAGAATTGTGTAGGTAAACTCGTCATACATAAAAAGGTGGTAAAATTGGTCCGTGATTGACCAATGAAAGTTAAAAATGTGTACCAGGCTTTAAAGGGGAACTGAAGTAAGAGGTACACGGAGGCAGTCATATTTATTTCCTGTTAATCAATACCAGTTGCCTGGCAGCCCTGCTGGTCTATTTCTCTGCAGTAGTATCTGAATAACACCAGAAACAAGCATGCAGCTAGTTTTGTCAGATCTGACTTTAAGGCTTCTTTCACACTAAGATGTTGCGTTAGGTGCTACATTAAGGTCGCATAACGTGCACCTAAGGCAACACATGGTGGTGGTGGCAGAGGACGTTAGCAAAGAGCCGCGTTATGCGGCTCTTTGATGTGTCCGTGATGCGTACTATAGTACACATGCGCTGGTGGAGACCACGTGAGCGGAACACTCCGCATCACGTGGTCCCACCAGTGACGTCAGCACAGTGCAGTGAATATTAATTAGCCATGTGGCTAATCACTGCGCCTGTGCAAGCAGGCTAACGCGGCAAAGCCGCTCTAACGCTGTAGCATGCTGCACTTTAGATTGACGTGCAGCGTTACAATGTAACGCAACGTGGGCACTGTGAACAGCCCATTGCAGTTACATTGCTGTGCGTTGGGGAGCGTTATAGGCTGCACTAACGTGTGCCTGTAACGTCTCACTGTGAAAGCAGCCTAAAGTCTGAAACACCTGATCTGCTGCATGCTTGTTCAGGGGCTATGGCTAATAGTATTAGAGGCAGAGGATCAGCAGGGCTGCCAGGCAACTGGTATTGCTTAAAAGGAAATAAATATGGCAGCCTCCATATACCTCTCTCTTCAGTTCCCCTTTAAGTAAAAGTAACACTTAGGACTGGTTCACATTAGCGTTCCCTGTCCGGATCCGCCTGATCGGATCTTATACTGTACAAACGGAACGTACGTTCCGCATAGCAATGCAAAGGCTATGCGGACGTTCACACGCGTACGTTCCGTACACTCCGGAGCCGGATCGGATCCGGACTCCTTTCCAACATGCGCTATTTTTTGGGTCCGGCTCATCCGGCCCACGTATCCGGAACGGATCCTGACTGCACCATGCGGATGTGGAAACCTATGGGGAACGGAAAGCACAGAACACACAGGATGCAAACACCTGACGTTCTACCCCACTTCCTATGCGGATTCTAGCGGCCATTTCGGATGGGGACACATGGGCAGCAGTGGAGCAGCAGTGACTTACGTGCTGGAGCTGTTTGGCAGTATGTCGGAGGTGGAGGTGAGGCCTACAGCGGAGGACCTGATTGTACAGGTGCACCTTCTGCAGACCCCAACAAGTTTAGGTACTTTTGTTATTTTTTTTCCCCGGATCCGCATGGCAGCCACGTTCACACCGCAAGAAATACGCATGCAAACGGACCGGATCCGCATCGCATGCGGATAGGTGCCGTACGGCCCCCATGCGGATCCGGTCCGTTCCCGTGACAGAACGCAAGTGTGAATGGGGCCTTGACTGTAGCTGCAAATTTAGACTCCATTAGACTCAAATGAAACTCCAGCCAAAATGTTTGATTTTAGTTTGGCATAAAAAAGCAGAGGGTCAGAACCTCTCTCCGATTATTTTGGAGTCTGGGTTCTGGCGGGGAAGATTTTTTGTTCACGTTCTGTTGCAGTAACAGGGATCACAAGGCCAGGAATTGAGGAACTGATCTGTAGATCTAAAGCTATGTACCCACGCAGCGATTTGTCTAATTTTTCCCGCGACCAACGACAAGTGACCATTTGCACGTTCTCACGATGTGGTTACACGATTAGGCGGACGACGCTTAGCGGTGTGCGGCA
This sequence comes from Hyperolius riggenbachi, assembly GCF_040937935.1. Classification (NCBI taxonomy): domain Eukaryota; kingdom Metazoa; phylum Chordata; class Amphibia; order Anura; family Hyperoliidae; genus Hyperolius; species Hyperolius riggenbachi. The sequence continues at coordinate 71,294,634 of NC_090654.1, read as the reverse complement.
ATGACGACCATCACGGTGGATCGGATATTTAAGATCTCCGACGACTCCCACGCAAAGTGCCGCAATCGATTGAACGCTTTTTCATGCCTGTCATGTGCCGTCGTTTGTTCCCGTGGGTTGGAAGATGAATTGAAGAATGCTTGCTCGTCGATCCGCATTGTTGAGCGTTCCCTGATCCATCTAGCGGTAAGTACAGGACTTTGTGCTTCGGCTGGGAGCACACTAGTTTGAGTCCCGTGTGATTTGCCATAGCGGAAAACACATGCAAAACTGACTTAAAATGACACTAAAGCGAAAAAAAATTATGATAAAGAATTGGTTGTGTAGTATGGATAATATAACATTAGTAGCAAGGAAAGTCTCATATTTTTATTTTCAGGAATATTGTTTTTTTTTTTTTTTTAATAACATTGCATTAATCTCTAATATTAGCAGTTTACACACTACACCCAGGATTCTAAATGATTTTACAGAACAGGCTAATGACCTATTGACCTTTTCTCTGCAGAAAAATTAAAATACAGTCACAGACAGTTGAGATAAGCTTCAGAAGACAGAGCTCTCTGCATGATGAGCACTGGCAATCCAGCGCAGGAGATTTGGGCGCAGCTGGCGCCACCATAGACCGTAATAGGAATTATAGCTATAGCAGCACACAGTGAGTAACTTCGGCAGTTACATTTAAGACACTGTAATTTAGCCACCAGCAATCACTGGAAGCAGAATTACATCATTCCCCACCAACCACGTGGACCTGGAGGGGGAATAGTAATTAACGTCGCCGGGAACGTGTGCAGCAGCAGGATAAGCCATACTGGCTGTATCCTGCGCCCAAGTCTCCCGGCGGCAATTCCTCTCGTACGCCTCTGCGTGAAGCTCTTTTGCATAGATAACAACTGGAGTTTCTTAACTCTTCCTGTACTGAAACCAACATGAGACTCATCTCTCTGCTGCTAATGTTTTATTTCTTAGATGTACTACACATACATACTACATAACTTTAATTTCACTTCAGATTCCCTTTAAAGGATACATCCGAGCTAAAAAAAAAAAAAAAAAAAAAAAAAAAAAAAAGTACTTCTGGGCCTGTGCAGAACGCTTCAGACCACGTGAACGCGATCACCAGCGGCGCTCAAGCATGCTGGTGCAGTAGATGCAGGTTGTTGATAGGCTGTTGGTGAGATAAGACTCCCATACAGCGAGTTTTTTTTCTTTCTTAAAGGGGAACTGAAGAGAGAGGTATATGGAGGCTATCATGTTTATTTCCTTTTAATCAATACCAGTTGCCTGGCAGCCCTGCTGGTCTATTTCTCTGCAGTAGTATCTGATTAAAACCAGAAACAAGCATGCAGCTAGTCTTGTCAGATCAGACTTATAAGTCTGAATCACTGAAACACCTGATCTGCTGCATGCTTGTTCAGGGGTTATGGCTAATAGTATTAGAGGCAGAGGATCAGCAGGGCTGCCAGGCAACTGGTATTGCTTAAAAGGAAATAAACAGGACAGCCTCCATATACCTCTCTCTTCAGTTCCCCTTTAAAGTGGACCTAAACACAGGCCTTCCTCTCTGCTCTAAAGGATACAGCAACAGCATAACAACCTTTAAAGCAAATCTGTTACAAACAAGCAAAAAAGAAAAACACCCTCTGGGGGGAGACTTACCGCGTTAGGGGGAAGCCTTTGGATACTAATGAAGCTTCCCCGTCCCAGCAACCAGCGATGCGAACCCCCGAAAAGCAGTGGCGGCTCTCCGCTTGGGCGAAAAAAGCTGAGCCCGACCGTGTCCACGCTACTGCGCAGGCGTAAGTCCCCGCCGTGTGCGCAGCAGAGTGGACCCAATTGGGCTCGGCCATCTTTGCCTGAGCTACTGTGCTGGATCGCCGTATGCAAATATTGCTGCGATTGCACACTGCTTCTTGGCTCTTGTCGTGGGGAAGTTTTGGGGGAGAAATCGATGAATCCCGTTGACTTCAGAGGATGGGGAAGCCCATCCCGTGGTATTTCTGGGGTGGGGTGGGGGGGGGGGGGGGGTAAAGGCTACAGATTTACTTTAAAGAAAAACATTTCTTTATTACAGCTGATACAAATCCTGCAATAAATCTGCAGTGTGTCTACTTCCTGCTTTCATAGAAGCAGACATTAACATCCTGTGTTTACAAATTATCTGCTGTGCCGAGGCAGCCAGCCAGCTGACACAGCTGAAAGATCAAATTACAGTGTTGATTAGTCACAGATGAGGGGGGAATTAGACAGGCTAAACTCTCTAAATACATACAGGGTGCATTTCTCTATGTTCTCCTCCTGTCCAGTGCAAGTTTAGGTCCACTTTAATAGATTCAGGCCCAAATGAGATAAATGAGACAGAGAGATCAGTGAAAAAGAGAGAAAAGGCAGTTGAAGGAGAACTGAAGCAAAATTGGTGCAAAAGTGGAGAAGTTGCTTAGAGCAGCCAATCAGAATACTGCATTTGGGCATGTCTAGAGTTCTTCTTTAGCTTTGAGCACAAGTGTTTAGCAGGGGGACTCTGACGACAATACACACAAGTTACGTTTGTGTACATCAGGCTGCTGCGCTCACACCTGCTGCAGCACACCTGGGTTCCTGTACCATTACCAATCTCGGGAGATATTTACCCTGTTCCTTTGGGCATAATTGCTTCTATTATAACCCACTGCCCCCTGGGAAGGCTTGCTGTGTATTTTTGTATCTCTTACCATGAGACGCGGGTGCAACTGGCTGCAACTTCTTACAAAGCCACATAATAACCCTCTAACCTGGTGAGGCCAAATTACCCGAGTGCAGAAATAAACTGTTATCCAGTTATTCTGGATAACAAGGCAGAAAATACATATTGCTGTGAAGAAGGAAGGTTATTCCAGCAGGGGAGACTATGATTTTCTGTAAAATTCGATTAAAAATAGATTATTGTACCTGTAAATAATGATTCGAATACTAATCTAACAAGGACTAGAGGGGATGAATTATAAGATTAGATTTCAGGCGCTTCCATCTCTACCTGCAGTCCCAGGCCCTGCTGCTGGTCAAATACATGAAAAAAAGCATCTAAAAAAAAACAGAACACAGCAGGAGATTGCTGCTAGTAGAATATATATATCGATATTTCACTGCTGGATTCTGATAGTAAAATGTTTGCTGATATTTTACTATGGCTAAACCTATCCTACCCTTACACAGAGCCCTCTCCTCTACCAATGCCTAAATCTAAGCCCCACCCCCAGTGGTGCCTAACCCTAAGAACGCTGTGTACCCAAATATCTGTTTGCAGCCTTTATAATAGGCGCCTATGGTGGTGCTTTTTTTTTCATAAGGGCTGCTGTGCCCTTTTTCCTGATTCATTTGCTGTCACCCTCTTATAGCATGTAATGCTGTATCTATTTTTCTGCAATGGCTCTTTACAGCAATCTTATGACTCAAATTCTCTGTCACCCAACATTACCCTTGAACTTAAAGAGACTCCGTAACAAAAATTGCATCCTGTTTTTTATCATCCTACAAGTTCCAAAAGCTATTCTAATGTGTTCTGGCTTACTGCAACACTTTATACTATCACTGTCTCTGTAATAAATCAATGTATCTTTCCCCTGTCAGGGCTGGTGCACACCGAGCGGCTTTTTGGGCGTTTTCAGATCCGCTTGCGGCTGCGGATCTGCTTGGTCAATGTATCTCAATGGGGTGGTGCACACCAGAGCGGCAGGCGTTTTGCAGAAACGAAAAATGCCTGGGTGAGGCATTTTTTGGATTTCGGATGCGTTTCTGCCCCAATGTTAAGTATAGGAAAAACGCAAACCGCTCTGAAAAACGCCTGTTCAGAGCGGTTTTGCAGGCGTTTTTGTTACAGAAGCTGTTCAGTAACAGCTTTACTGTAACAATATATGAAATCTACTATACTGAAAACCGCAGCAGCAATCCGCAAAACGCCTCATAAAAATAAAAAAAAAGCGTTTAAAAATCTGCTAGCGTTTTGCGGATCTGCTAGCGGGTTTTGGTGTGCACCAGCCCTCAGACTTGTCGGCCTGTGTCTGGAAGGCTGCCAAGTTCTTCAGTGTTGTGGTTCTGCTATAAACTCCCCCTTCCAGGCCCCTCTATGCACACTGCCTGTGTATTATTTAGATTAGGGCAGCTTCTCTCTTCTCTCTTATCTTTTACAAGCTGGATAAATTGTCCTCTGAGCTGGCTGGGCTTTCACATACTGAAGAATTACAGACAAGGGCAAAGCTGTTTGCAGGAAGAAACGAGCAGCCTGAAACTTCAGTGCATGAGAACAGGGGGAAAGAAACACACAAATGATATCTTGAGAGTCAAAAGGAAGGCTGTATACAGCCTGCTTGTGTATGGATGTATTTTCTATGTGTGGACATACTGTACATCAACCTACTTCCTGTTTTGGTGGCCATTTTGTTTGTTTATAAACAAACTTTTAAAAACTGTTTTTAACCACTTTAAGGCCTCTTGCACACTGCAAGCAAATCAGATTCAGATTCCGCTTTTTAATCAGTTTTTACCTCCGATTCAGATTCAGATTTGCAGTGTGCAAGGAGCAAACTGCAAATCTGAATGTAAATCGGAAGTAAAAACAGATTAAAAAGCGGAATCTGAATCTGAATTGCTTGCAGTGTGCAAGAGGCCTTAATGCGGCGAAATTGTGTCAGAGAGTAATAGATGTCCCCTAACGCACTGGTATGTTTACTTTTGTGCGATTTTAACAATACAGATTCTCTTTAAACTGCTCTTACAAAGCACACTGTACGTCAGGTGCTACTATCACTCCCACTTTACTCTGGGCCCCACCTAAGGCCCAGTTCACATTGGACAAATCAAAAACTGATCCATGAAATTAATCAGCTTTTATTGGGAATCAGTTTTTATCCATGCACAGTCAATGCACCGTGTCAGTCGCTGTGGAATTAGTGCAGACTCCCCAAACTCGCATTACATGCCAAACCGATCCCTTCTAACAGAGTAATGTGAATTGTGAATGGATCCTATTGATTAACATAAGATTTGTTCACCTCTGTTAGCATCTGGTCCGTGTACCGTTTTTATGCTGGGAATACACCATACAATATTATGTTAGATTTTTCTGTTATGCTGGGAATACACGGGTCGACCCCCGCCGCCGTCCGGATCGATTCCCGCTCGTCCCCGCGGGCGCTTGCTTATCTTCCGCTCGACTCCCCGCTATTGTCCGCCGCTTGGAATAGATATGGCGGGTCATCGGACCTGTCGGATATTATCAATCGAGCCATCAGCGGCTCGATTGATAAGCCTGCCTCGACTCCGTGTATGCCGAGCATTAGATATTTTGTTAGAAAGCATAATTAGATTATTTTCTGTAGAGAATGGTCATTACCTCTGGTGCATTGTCTTCTGATTATCTCCTGCTGAGTAGAACAATGCCTAATTGCTCGGCAGATAGATGGTAAGATGGATACATTTCCAACATGTTCAACTTTATCTATCTGGCAGGTAAATATAACAGAAAATTGTATGGTGTATTCCCAGCATTAAGGTGGCCATACACTGGTCGATGTGCCATTAGATCGACCAGCTGACAGATCCCTATCTGATCGAATCTGATCAGAGAGGGATCGTATGGCTGCCTTTACTGCAAACAGATTGTGAATCGATTTCAGCCTTAAACCGATTCACCATCTGCTGAGCTGCTCCTGCCGCCTGTCCCCCCCCCCGTATACATTACCTGAGGCTGGCTCCCGGGCATCTTCTCCGCATTGCACGGCTCTGTTCCGGCTCCATTACGGCGCTTCCTGTGTTACTCCGTGACCAGGAAGTTCAAATAGAGCGCCCTCTATTTGAACTTCCTGGTCACTGCAGTGACACAGGAAGCGCCGGGATGGATGGAGCCGGAACAGAGCCGTGCAGTGCGGAGAAGACGCCCGGGAGCCAGCCTCAGGTAATGTATACTTGATCGGATCGGCCGCCGCTAGCGACGCGCACTTTACCCGCGGGCGATCAAGGGTAATTTCGACGGACCGATCCGATTTCGGGAGGAAATCGGATCGGCGGCTGCGTTTACCGCGAACGATTGGCAGCAGATTAGATCCCAGGATCGAATCTGCTGTCGAAACGGCCGCGAGCCGAGCCAGTGTATGGCCTGCTTTATGCTGGGGATACACGGTACGACCTGGCGGCTCGATTAGCCGCCGGATCGACTCCCGCCGCAGTCCGGATCGATTCCCGCTCATCCCCGCGGGCGCTTCCTTATCTTCCGCTCGACTTACCGCTATTGTCCGCCCGCAGGGATCGAGCGGGTTCATCGGACCTGTCGGAAATTATCAATCGAGCCATCAGCGGCTCGATTGATAAGGGGGAAAACGTACCGTGTATCCCCAGCATTAGTCCCAATGTGAACCGGGCCAAACTGCTTTTTTCCATTAACCCACGTTTACTCTATAAGCAAATGCATCTTACCCTGAGGCCCCATTTACACTTAAAGGACCACTACCACGAAACATTACATTTTCAAACACCCCCACAGTAGTTACAGCAATCATACAGACTATTCAGTGTCATTTATTTCAATGTATTGCATGGCCCTTTAAAGATCCATATAACATTGTGTACTGTATACGTCAGTCCACCCCCCCCCCCCCCCCCCCGAGCTGACAAGGTCCTTGCAGCACCCACTCTCTGCCTGAGAAGCATTGTGAAGAGATTTAGCAGCTCTGCGTCTGCTCATCATTACAAGCAGCGAGTAGACTGGTCGGGGAGAGCAGCTCCGAGGTAACTTATTACACAGCCATGTCCCGCTCCCGCGCCGTGGTGAGAGCTGTCTCACAATGCTTTTCAGGCAGAGAGTGGGGGCTGCAAGGACCTTGTCAGCTCGGGGGTTTTCATGAGGGTTTATGGCAGTTAGAAAGCTGGGGCACTGGAAGGATTATACCACAGTTACTTGTTTGTTTTCAACTACTGATAAGGCTTCCCCTATGATGGGTTTATAGATGCAGAAGTCCGTCAGTTGGAATGCAAGGAGTGACGTTTACAGTATACAGTGTTATATGGATCTTTAAAAGGGCCATGCAATACATTGAAATATCCTATTTCATATAAAAGTCCACATAGACATCATTCAGGAGTTCTCAAATGCCGTTCTCATATGCAATTTCTTGATCTCTTGTGCCACCATCACCATGGACACCCAACAGTAAACCGACTAACCAGATGTATTGGCCACTGTTAGACTGGCCAACCATGCACAAATCCAGGAGCCTTAGTACTTCAGGATCCTGGTACCGCTGTGATGCTGTCCGTTTAGACCACCATCATCCTCCCCATAATCCATGCAAAGTACCTCAAAGAAATAGCCTCCATAGCATAACTCCGTATAAAACTTAAAACTTTAATTATAAAATTGCACAACTGACTTTCAGAGTAATGTCCATGGCTTCCTATAGCTCAGTTCCCACTATACACATTGGACTCAATTCACTAAGATCATGCTGGAGATAATAAGGCAAGAGAAAACTTACCACCACACAGCAAGAGAGTTATCTTACCTCTTCATTCCTTAAGTTACCTCCTCTGTAGTTATTTTCACACGCAGTTAATAAACAGCCTGTCTTTAAAGGGACTCCGAGCTCTGAAAAAAATGGAAAGTTGTACTCACCAGGGGCTTTTTCCAGCCCAGTGCTGGTCGGGAGGTCCCACGCCGGCGTCCTGGCTCCTCTCCTTCTCCCCGCTCCGGAATGGCTGGCAGGCCGCAGCCCGGGCGACACTCTCCCGAGTGTCGGGCTGCTTCTTCCGCATATGACGCGGATTACGTCACACGCCGGCCGCCTCGCGTCATCACGGCGGCCGGCGTGAAAGTACTGCGCATGCGCGCTTTGTTCGCGCATGCGCAGTACTTTCACGCCGGCCGCCGTGATGACGCGAGGCGGCCGGCGTGTGACGTAATCCGCGTCATATGCGGAAGAAGCAGCCCGACACTCGGGAGAGTGTCGCCCGGGCTGCGGCCTGCCAGCCATTCCGGAGCGGGGAGAAGGAGAGGAGCCAGGACGCCGGCGTGGGACCTCCCGACCAGCACTGGGCTGGAAAAAGCCCCTGGTGAGTACAACTTTCCATTTTTTTCAGAGCTCGGAGTCCCTTTAAAGGTAAGGTTCAGGGACGAGTAAAAAAAAAAAAATCCCCATCCGCTTACCTGGGGCTTCCTCCAGCCCGTGGCAGGCAGGAGGTGCCCTCGGCGCCACTCCGCAGGCTCCCGGTGGTTCTGAGCCTGCGCAGTACAGCCCGGAAGACGTCCGATGACGTCAGCGCGCCGCCGTGAGGCGCATTTTGGAGCGCAAAAAAAGCCCGGCCTGGCCAGGTCGGGTACCGGAGACCACCAGGAGCCTGCGGAGCGGCGCCGAGGGCACCTCCTGCCTGCCACGGGCTGAAGGAAGCCCCAGGTAAGCGGATGCAGATTTTTTTTTTTTTTTTTTTTACTCGACCCTGAACCTTCCCTTTAACTGTGGAGTCATTTTAAGGATTGAGGAGTTAACTTAAAGACAGAAAAGGTAAGGTTTGCCTGAGGTAAACTGTTTTCTGAATACTACATACCTCATCACCATGGTGACCACTCTAGAAACATTATTAAAGACAGGAGATAGTGAATTTATGCCATTGTAACTGAAAGCTTTTTCACAATGCACTGCTATGGAAAGTTAAAACGCATCAGTTTTTCATCATATAGTGTAAAAGAGGCCTGGGCCCCCTGCTTTTGCCATGGTCAGGCCTCTACATCCCCTCCTTTTACCCCAGCCAGGCTACTCCATCACCCCCTAATTTTGCATAATGTTTGTCATTCACCCCAATCCCATCCACTGCACAATCCTACTTTATTCCATTATCTTAATTTGCTCCAGACACCTCCATCACTTTTTTTATTTTTACCCCAGCCAAAGTTATCCACCACCTCTTTTTTGCATCAGATCTTTGCATCACCCTCATTTTCTTCAATCCCCTCCATCAACCCCTCTGTCCCTAATGCTTTCTATTACTGAACCTTTATTTACCTCAGACTCTTTCGTTACCTCGTTCTATGAAGGTCTCCTCTGTCACCTCAGCAACTCATCTTTACCAAAGACTCCTCCAACCCTGGACCCTTCCATAACCTCATTGTCACCAATCCACTCCAGTTCAGTAATTTACCCCAGTCTCCTACATCCTCTCTCTTGATGTCAGAGCCCACCGTCTCAGCTATTTACCCTGATCGTTCCATCAGCTCTTTTTAGCCCTCACATCTGGCACTGACATTCCATACAGACATTCAGCGATGTGTCACCTGAAACAATGGTTTATTTAGGCTACATTCACAGTGGGGCATTGCAGTGCAACAACGGCTTTGTAAGGCGGCTTGCTGCACTGCAATGCACTACCTAAGAAACGATGACAGTGCGGGGGGTGCGTGGCGGTATAATGCTTTGTTACCGCAAAATGTGCACCTTAACAGTTACAGAGAATCATACTTTTCACTGAATGTATGCGACACAACCATCGGATAAGGTGCAGTGCCACTTTCACAATCTGTTGTGTTGCGTTTCTGCTGTTACAGGGAGCACAACGCAACTCCCACTGTGAACCGTCCTAGCCATAGTTTTGAATGACAGCTAAAGAATTGATGACTGTACATACACACTGCTCAGGTACTCCAAGAAGCCTATTTTGTTTCATCAAGAAGGGAGGATGAACAATAATGTATCAACTGCTTATGGTTGTTACTGAAGCTACCTGGTGGGCCACTAAGGACTGGTTCACACTTGAGCGCTTTTCAGAGCTTCACCGATTACCAGCGATCAGCAAAGCGCTGCTGATAATGTATCCCTATGGGACCATTCTAAATCTCTGATTGATATAAGTCACAAACGTGCTGCATGCATAGCTTTGGAGGTGATTGCATTGTGATTATCGTTCTCTTGAACGGGATATCAAAACGTAAATCAGGACACAAAACCCCGCTCACGATTTGCGTTCCGAGTGTGACCCGACTGTAAGGAAGTCTGCATCAATGTTTCACAGATAGATTTTTGCTCAAGACAGCAACAAGCGATCTAGCGTCTCAGGTCTATTAGGATATGGAATTCTAGCAGTCGCTTAACCCTGCACATCTCTGTCATCTATTTTACCTCCAGCCCCCCCCCCCCCATTCTTTGTGCATCTCACCTTCATGGGGTTGTCGTAGTAGACCCCGATGGAGACCAGTTTGGGTGCCAGGCTGACACTCTCTGTATACAGGTTGCCGCTCTCATCGTACGGTCCCACGCGGAACTTGTAGGCGACCACGACTCCGCGGATTGGCGGTGGCCCAGCCCTCACCTCCACCTCTGTCAGCAGCCCCGAGTACACAGCCAGCCCAAACAGGGTGAGCAGGAGAAGGGCTATCAGCGCTGCAATCAGAGAGATCAGCACCCACTCCGGTACCGAGCTCATCTTTACAGCTACTGCTGCCGACAGCTGCCCCGCCTCCTCAGAACCGAAAGCCCCGCCTCCTGAACCCCGCCCCCAGACCGAACAGTGCCAGCAGCACGAAGACCACCAGAGCAGCAAGGACGGAAACCAGAAGCCAGTCCGGCAGCGTGGTCATCACCGAACTAAGCGCTCACTGACACTGACAGACTGACTGCTGTCACCTGCACGTCACCGAACACTCTCCTCCTACACGTCCGCCCCACCTCCCTCACCACTCCCTAAGCCCCGCCCCTAGCACTCTTCTCCTAGTCGTTCGTTCCACCTACACTTCCCTCATTACTCACTTACCTGAAGCCCCGCCCCATCATTTTCCTCAACACTCGCTACCTGAAGTCCCACCTCAAGCCCTCCCCTCCTACATTGTCCCTACGTCACTTTCTACAGCGAGGCGAATGGGCGTCATGTGACTGATCAGCTGACTATGTGACTCATCAGCTGACTTATGAGGGGTGGGAACATTATGGTTATATGAAGCGTTTCCATGGAAATACGCAGCCGCTAATTTTGTAGAGATGGGAAGTCCGGATCTTTTCAATGATTCGAATCGGATCATTGAAAAGATCAGGATCTTTGATCCGAATCTCGAATCATTTTACCAGGGAAGCATTGGGGGGAGGGGGGAGTGAAATGACTAGCAGGACAGTAGAGATGGGAAGTTCGGATCTTTTCAATGATCCGGATGATTCGAATCGGATCATTGAAGAGATCCGGATCTTTGATTCGAATCTCGGATCATTTTACTACCGGAAGCATTCGGGGGTGAAATGAACAGCAGGACAGGTCTGTGGACAGGAGAAGGGGAGGGGGCTGGACACACAGAGAAGGGGAGAAGATGGACAGAGGGCAGGGAGTGGACAGAGAAGGGAGGAGGGACGAGCAGAGAGCAGAAATGTTTGCACGTAATACCCACATGCTGAAGTCATATGCTTTACATATATGTCACCTATATGTTCATCTGTACATTTTGAAAGAAAAGGTCGCACAGTGAAAGAAAGCATTCCCAGAAGATAAGTGCAGCTGTTTAGTGCCGAGTGCAGGAGGATTATATTGCCTTTCAATCACAGTGCCTGCAAAGTTACTGAGCTGTGCTGAGCCAAAAGCTTCCCATGTGTTCACTGTGCAGCACTACGGAACAGCCAGCCTATAATGGGCAGCACATTGCAGCCAGTATGTGTGCTCTACACATATCTGGCAGTGGCACCCATGTCCCCTGTCTCTCATCTACCTGTCTCCCTGCAAGGCTGGCTCCTCTCCAACTCAGCGATCCATCCCTGCTGTGCTTCCAAGACCCCGCTGCCCGCTGAGAGGGGGCGTGTCGCTCCTGGCCCCGCCCCTTTTGCGATCCGAATCACTCATTTTGATGATTCGGATGATCGACTCATAAAATAGATTCGGATCAAAGATCCGAATCGTTCATGATCCGGACAACACTACAGGACAGGACTTTCCCTGCAGTGGACAGAGAAGGGGAGGGGGGTGGACAGACAGAGAAGGGGGGGATAGTGGACAGACAAGGGCTGGGAGTGGACAGAGAAGGGAGGAGGTGGACGAAGAGGGGTGAGCAGAGAGCAGAAAGCAACAGTTTTTGCAGCCAATTGTGTGCCGTCTCTTTTGTTTGTTTATGGTGATCCAGCGACCGCTTGGGCAATCCGGTCGAGACTGAGCAACGGCAAAGTGTACAGGTCATACATACCTGGTATACTACTTGCCTGGAAATTTGAGCGCTCAGGACAGCCGGATAGAAGAATATCAGTAGATTCACCGATATAGGTGCGAATATGTGAAAATTGGTTTGGTCCTGAAGTGGTTAAACAATGCATATTGCCTGGCAGTCCTGCTGATCCTCTGCCTCTAATACTTTTAGTCATAGACCCTGAACAAGCATGCATATAAGATGTCTGATAAAAATGTGACAAGATTAGCTGCATGCTTGTTTCAGGTGTGTGATTCAGACACTACTGATGCAAGATGTCAGCAGCACAGCACTGCCAGGCAACTGTTATAGTTTAAGAAAGAAATATGGCAGCTTCCTTATGTCTCTTACATCAAGTTCCCAAAATTATAGTGTTGTCCGAATCATGAACGATTCGGATCTTTGATCCGAATCTCTTTTTTGTGAGTCGAATCATCCGGATCACCAAAATGAACGATTCAGTTCACAAAGGGGGTGGAGCCAGGAGCGGCACGCCCCCCTCTCAGCGGGCAGGGGGGTCCTGGAAGCAGAGCAGAGATGGATCGCTCAGTTGGAGGGGAGCCAGCTTTGCAGGGACAGGTAGATGAGAGAGAGGACATGGGTGCCACTGCCAGATATGTGTAGAGCACACGTACTGGCTGTAATGTGCTGCTCATTTTAGGCTGTCTGTTCCGTAGTTGTGCATAGTGAACAAATGGGAAACTTTTGGCTCAGAAGCACAGCTCAGTAACTTTGCAGACAGCGTGCTGGGCTAGAATGACAGGGCAGGCACTGTGATCAGTGTTGCCAACTCGTCAGTAAGGAAAGCAGCTATTGGGTGTCCTAGAAGTCGCTGGATGACGTAATCTCGTAATTTGCATAACAGCTCCACCCCGACCCCGCCCTAGATGACATCATCACATAATTTGCATAATGACTCCACCCATCTCTCTCTGACTCAAGCAGCAGCGCCGATCAGCACCTCTTACGGCTCCACCCCCACACATCATGATCCAGTGACCGGCCCACACCTGACGTCACTCACTGCCCCGCTCACACCAGCAACTTGCAAGAGCGCCTGCAATGGGAGCAGGAAGGGGCTACTGTGAGTGACGTCCCTGGCCCTGACTGGTCTGGAAGCAAGGTTCCTGGCTGTCTGTGCGGTGATTGGTTGCCCCGCCTGTACTGGGCGACTACCAGGTGGCTTGATGGGGGGGGGGGGGGACTCCCGAGAGGGGACAGGCCAGGCAGCTGTCTCTGTGTGTGAGTGGCATGCTTTTTGGGATGGCCGATGGGGAGGGTCCGGCAGCCGGCATGGCAACTTAGAGTCACCCAAGTCTTCAATAACAGGAGACAAAGTCGCCAGATTTGTCGCTAGTAGCTTTTTTAAAAAACTGTCGCTAGAGGGATGTCAAAAGTCGCTAAATATAGCGACAAAGTAGCTAAGTTGGCAACACTGACTGTGATTGCTGTGCAATATGATCCTCCTGCGGCTCTAAACAGCTGCACTTCACTTCTCCCTAAATTTATGATGAGTGTTGGAGGTGAGAAAAGGACACATTGGGAAATGCTTTCTTTCACTGTGAGACTTTTGCAAAGTATACAGATGAACATATAGGTGAAATATATTTAAAGCATATGATTGCAACATGTGGGTAATGTGTGCAAAAAACATTTATATTATGGATCAAAGCACTGCAGTACATGTTACAGACTTCCATCCTTCCTCAGATGCGTTGCGTTGCATCAGAGGAAGGACGGAAGTCCGTAACATGTAATGCAGTGCTTTGCTCCATAATACACAGCAACAGTTTTTGCAGCCAATTGTGTGCCGTCTATTTCGTTTGTTTATGGTGACCCTTTTAATATGTACATAATAAATATATCAGCCTCCATATCCCTCTCACTTCAGGTTCCCTGTAACAAGAGTGTGGTCCAACAAGTCCCATTTGTCCCATTATAGAAAGACAAAAGCAAATTCCGCTGGTCCTACTAGTGGTACTCTTGCCGTGAGGGGAAAGGGTGTCAACGCTTTCAGTGTCAGTGTTGCAATCAGACACCACCTCCGCGGGGGCGGAGGTGGTGTCAGCGGCTTGGGGGTAGAAGCCTCAGGTATTAAGTCCCCTCCGTTCCTTGCGGCGGGTCACCTGCCAATTATTCATCTAACTAGACAAATAGCACTGCGACTGCCCGGCTGTTGCCGCGTGCGTCCTCGCTCCCACTCCCTTCTCCGGGAGCCTACTACGCAGGCGCAGTACGAATATTTCTTGTACTATGCCTGCACAGTAAGCTCCCGATGACGCACGGGGGAGCAAGGACATGCGTGGCCATGGCCGCTCAGCCGCAGTGCTACTCATCTAGTTAGACGAATAATTGGTAGGTGACCCACAGCAAAGAATGGAGGGGGCTTCCGTGACGGCGTGGGTCTTGATAGCTTCAGGGGGCTGGTAGAAGCCCCAAGCAAGTGACTTTTTTTTTTTTTTTTAAACGGCCACATAACCCCTTTCAGGCCTAGTTCACAGTGCTCAGTTGCGTTGCAGAATAATTCTGCATGTCAACTCAGTGACCATACAAGTCTATGGGCCTGTTCACAGTACTGTGTTGTAATGGATCACTTTATTCTAACTCACTGCATGCAGGCTTTGCATTAAAGTCTATATCCAGCCTCTATTGCAGTTCACACTCATAACACAAGCATTATGCAATGAACCACTTTGAACCTAGCCCTAATGCTAGTTTCACAGTGGTCAGTTGCATAACTCACGCATTATAATGACTGTGAATTGCAATGGACACTGGCCAATGGCCATAGACTTTAATACAAAGCCTGCATGCAGCAAGTTAGATAACATGATCCGTTACTGTGAACAGGCCCATAGAATTATATGCGCAGTGAGTTGACATGCAGAATTATTCTGCAACGCAACTGACCACTTTGAACCGGGCCTTAACCACTTAAGGACCGTGGTGTTAAACCATCCTAGTGACCAGGCCCTTTAATAATTAGGCCATTGTAGCATTAAGGCCTCGCTGCAGGGTCGTACAACCTATCACACTAGTGATTCCACCCTCCTTTTCTGCCTTGTTCAGATTGTGCATGAAGAATGTGTAATAGAGGAACAATCTCCTCCTTCCCCTGCAGAGTACCTGCACATCACTCTTACATGTACCCACCAGGGGCGTAGCAATAGGGGGTGCAGAGGTAGCGACCGCATCGGGGCCCTTGGGCCAGAGGGGCCCCGAAGGGCCCTCCCTCAACTACGGTATTAGCTTTCTATTGGTCCTGTGCTCATAATAATCACTTCTATACAGGGAGTGCAGAATTATTAGGCAAATGAGTATTTTGACCACATCATCCTCTTTATGCATGTTGTCTTACTCCAAGCTGTATAGGCTCGAAAGCCTACTACCAATTAAGCATATTAGGTGATGTGCATCTCTGTAATGAGAAGGGGTGTGGTCTAATGACATCAACACCCTACAACAGGTGTGCATAATTATTAGGCAACTTCCTTTCCTTTGGCAAAATGGGTCAAAAGAAGGACTTGACAGGCTCAGAAAAGTCAAAAATAGTGAGATATCTTGCAAAGGGATGCAGCACTCTTAAAATTGCAAAGCTTCTGACGTGTGATCATCGAACAATCAAGCGTTTCATTCAAAATAGTCAACAGGGTCGCAAGAAGCGTGTGGAAAAACCAAGGCGCAAAATAACTGCCCATGAACTGAGAAAAGTCAAGCGTGCAGCTGCCAAGATGCCACTTGCCACCAGTTTGGCCATATTTCAGAGCTGCAACATCACTGGAGTGCCCAAAAGCACAAGGTGTGCAATACTCAGAGACATGGCCAAGGTAAGAAAGGCTGAAAGACGACCACCACTGAACAAGACACACAAGCTGAAACGTCAAGACTGGGCCAAAAAATATCTCAAGACTGATTTTTCTAAGGTTTTATGGACTGATGAAATGAGAGTGAGTCTTGATGGGCCAGATGGATGGATCCGTGGCTGGATTGGTAAAGGGCAGAGAGCTCCAGTCCGACTCAGACGCCAGCAAGGTGGAGGTGGAGTACTGGTTTGGGCTGGTATCATCAAAGATGAGCTTTTGGGGCCTTTTCGGGTTGAGGATAGAGTCAAGCTCAACTCCCAGTCCTACTGCCAGTTTCTGGAAGACACCTTCTTCAAGCAGTGGTACAGGAAGAAGTCTGCATCCTTCAACAAAAACATGATTTTCATTAAGGACAATGCTCCATCACACGTGTCCAAGTACTCCACAGCGTGGCTCGCAAGAAAGGGTATAAAAGAAGAAAAACTAATGACATGGCCTCCTTGTTCACCTGATCTGAACCCCATTGAGAACCTGTGGTCCATCATAAAATGTGAGATTTATAAGGAGGGAAAACAGTACACCTCTCTGAACAGTGTCTGGGAGGCTGTGGTTGCTGCTGCACGCAATGTTGATGGTGAACAGATCAAAACACTGACAGAATACATGGATGGCAGGCTTTTGAGTGTCCTTGCAAAGAAAGGTGGCTATATTGGTCACTGATTTGTTTTTGTTTTGTTTTTGAATGTCAGAAATGTATATTTGTGAATGTTGGGATGTTATATTGGTTTCACTGGTAAAAATAAATAATTGAAATGGGTATATATTTGTTTTTTGTTAAGTTGCCTAATAATTATGCACAGTAATAGTCACCTGCACACACAGATATCCCCCTAAAATAGCTAAAACTAAAAACAAACTAAAAACAACTTTCAAAAATATTCAGCTTTGATATTAATTCGTTTTTTGGGTTCATTGAGAACATGGTTGTTGTTCAATAATAAAATTATTCCTCAAAAATACCACTTGCCTAATAATTCTGCACTCCCTGTAGATACTTTGAATAGTGGTAATCATTAACAAACTGGTCCCCATCCCCTTCTTGCACCTCTGACACTGTAGTTGCCATTGTCAGGTTTTGGTGCGCTGTATCAATTGTTATGTATAGAGTGCTTAGGGGGCCCCATTGTAAAACTTGCATCGGGGCCCACAGCTCCTTAGCTACGCCACTGGTACCCACAGTTACATTGCCTAGGGCCTGATAGATGTTCTTTGTTCCGGTCTGTACCTTTTTACAAGTACTCTTATCAAGGACTAGTTTTAGCCTAAAGGGAATAAATATAGTAGTCTACATATCCTTTTCACTTCAGTTGTCTTGTAAAATTCCTAAGCGTTGGCAGTTAAGAGACGAATTTCACGTTACATACTGTTAATCAACAAAATTGTAATATGCAAATTAGAGGAGTCGGAGGAATCCTAAACTGAGGAGTCAGTCAATGGATTTTTGGACCGACTCCACAGCCCTGATTACGCGTGCATCTGATGTGAAATGTCGCTTGCGATCGTCGCAGTTTTGTAACATAATCATTTGGAATAACGGTGTGCGTGAACATTGTTTAAACTACTTGTCGTTTCTTTTTGCCAGGTAATGTCATTTGTGCCGACCGACTTTAATCTAGTGTGTGTACAGACTTTTACTTGGGTCTCTGTCTGGTGGATCGGGTGACAAGTGGCTGCAGATATCTTCAAGATCCCAGGCCTGGCCCTGTTGGATAAATTGATTTGGCCAGGTAGATTCTCACTTGCCAGTTGTACTCTACAAGACTCATACACACACCTGACTAGAGGCAGCTGATAATCAGGGGTGTGTACAATGGCTCCTAACCCCCAACCTGCAAGTGATTCACCCCGCGAATCAACTCACCCCCAGCAATGGACAATTCTTTTGCCCTTGCTGCTGCCCCGCATGTGCTGCTCCTTCATCCCCCTGCATAGTAACAGAGCTCGTTGTCAGCTACACAGTTGACACACGTCTGTGCAGCCCAGCGATGCTGCCCAGGTCCCGATCCCCAACAGTCAACATCCATCAAAGGTGTGTACACTCCTATGTACTCTGCACATTAACTATAATCTCATGTCTACAGGTAGCTTTATTGTTCCCTTATCCTGCACACGTGTCATATTGATGCGATGGTATACTTGCAACACAACAAGCTTGCATAAACAGACAGTATTACAAGTGGCCACACACCATACGCTTTTTTTCTACATTTCTTTTAAATTCAAGGATTGCAATCAATTTTTTTGATTGTAACAAAAATCTGACCAATGTACCACACGTGTTAAATTTTTCTCCAATTACGGAAAAAAAAAAATGATTGAAAACTCTGAGAAAATTGCTTGGGTGTATATTTGAAATAACGGACAATCTACCCTACACCATTAAATTTTGATCAGAAAAATCCACCACTCCCGATCGACTTATATCGAAATAAGAAATCTGATGTGATTTCTTGCTCAACTTTTGATTTTTCAGGAAATGTGATGGTTTTTAACAAATCGCCATCAAATCGGATCATTTTATTATATCAGGTGTGGCCGCTAATGATCCAGTCTTTTTTGTCCAGTCTTACGAATGCGTAGGATAGAAACACACTCGGCAGAATCCCATATGCGTTTTCCGTAGCACATTGTAGAAAACGCATATGCGATTCTGCCTAATGTGTTCCTACCTAAACCTCCCTGGCAGTACGCAGTTTCAGATGCATCCGCGGGAGGATTTTTTTAAAAATAAAATTTGATTTAAATGTTTAAGCTAGCACTTCGCTAGCTAAATATGCCCCCAAGTCCTCTGGCACCCCTCTGATCCCCCCGATCGCCGCCGGCAATATTTACCGTCCGCGATCCCGCGAGAGCCGCAGCTTCACTGTTTTGCTTCAGTCGTCACTATGGCGACGATCGGACATGACGTCATTGACATCATGACGTCATGCGCAGTCCCAGTCCTCCCCATAGCGAAGCCTGGAGCTGATTGGGAGGCTGCGCCATCGCGGGATCCCTGGGGGGTACGTATAATTTCGGTGATTTGGGGGATAGCGGAGGCACTTGGGGGGAATATTTAGCTAGCGAAGTGCTAGATTAAACATTTAAAACAATTTTTAATTTAAAAAAATTCTCAGGGGGCCATGCGATCCTCCACAGCGGCTAGCTTGATCGTGAATCTATCGTTTGGATACTTTGCAATCCCTTATATTACATGGAAATAGTAAGATTGGACAAAAAAAATATTGGATCATTAGTATGCACTGTAATAGTCATAGTAGCATTTGGATCTGTGCAAGTCCCCAATGTAAGTATTTGTTCAGGAACTCTGCGCAGGTTAGCTGCGTGTATGAATTACACATGATGCAAGTGTTGAGCCAGCATAACTCAGCAGCACCTCAGGGAATCCCAGAGCTGCAGCCTAATTACTCCTGTACCATGCGCTGACATTTCTATACCTGCAAACTATCTGATCCTCCCTGCAAATAGAAAAAACTGTGACAGCAAGCTTGGACTGGTAAAGGGGAAAGAATGCTCAAAGTAAACCTGTAACAAGAGAAACAAGCTATATTCTTGGCAGTACTTCTGATCCTTTACAATTTCCAGTCCCAGTCCTGGCTAAAATTGGATAATACTGGATATCTAGATGATTCAGCAAACCTGGTGTAAATTTATTAAAAAGCGACTGCCGTAAGGGCTCGTTGTCAAGTTGTGTCATTTAAAGCAGGGGTCCCCAACCTTTTCCAGCCCGGGGACCACTTTCTGACCAAATTTTTCTCCGGGGACTGCGGGGAGGCTGTTTCGGAGTGCACGCGTTCTGGTGGACAGTATCGTGCGCAGCAGGTTACGTGGGTGGGGGGGCTGTTGTCTTTGGGGTGCGGCAGCATAGCTAGCATAGTTGCCCCAGTATGGCTAGTATAGTTACCCCAGTATAGCTAGTATAGCGCCCTAGTATGGGTAGTATAGTGCCCAGTATAGCGCCCCAGTATAGCTAGTATAGCGCCCCAGTATAGTGACAACCATGCGGCCGCCGCTGCTGTTACCTTAGCCGGCAGCCGCTTAATCAATATTCCCCTCTCATGCCGTGTAGCGATTCCCAGCAGCGCGCCCCGTGGCTGCTGTGAGGAGGAGGCAGGAAGCAGGAGAGAACGGCTCCTTGTAGTGGCGATGTGTATTACCGTTACTATGGGAACCTCTCTCTCTTGCTTCTTGCCTCCTCCTCACAGGGCGCGCTGCTGGGAATCACTACACGGCATGAGAGGGGAATATAGATTAAGCGGCCGCCGGCTAAGGTAACAGCAGTGGCAGCCGAGGGGGAGCGGGGGGTCTCAAAAGGACTGTCCCACGGCCCAACTGCAAACGTCCCACGGACCGGCAGTGGGCCGCGGACCACAGGTTGGGGACCCCTAAAGGACCACTATAGTGAAAAACGTAAAAAAAAAAAGCCATAAGTTACTTTTCTCCTGTTTTGCTGTCACTTACAGTGGGTAGTGGAAATCTGACAGAAATGACAGATTTTGGTCTAGCCCATCTCCACACT
Source organism: Hyperolius riggenbachi (assembly GCF_040937935.1). Classification (NCBI taxonomy): domain Eukaryota; kingdom Metazoa; phylum Chordata; class Amphibia; order Anura; family Hyperoliidae; genus Hyperolius; species Hyperolius riggenbachi. The sequence continues at coordinate 71,274,077 of NC_090654.1, read as the reverse complement.
TGGGGATTGGCAGTTGCTCTGTCCAACTGACAAAAACGTTGCAGCAGAAGCTGGCCAGCAACCTTGTATAAATTCTTTTCAGGTAAAGTCTTTATAAAGACTGAAAAGAGAGAGCTTTTAAAGCCTTGCTGAGAATTCCCCATGAAGAGATAGATTAGTCCTGTCAGATTTCTACTACGTAAGGTGGGTACACACGTCAGATAAAAGTCTTTGGAAAATGAAAGATCACAGACCAATTTTACCCCCTTTCATGTAGTATGAGAGCCATACTCTACACAGTCTATTCTATGGAGCTGAACTCCCCATCAGATAAAAATCTTTGCAAAATGCTGCACACAAAGATGCTGTACACATGCAACAGACTATGAATGCGTTTTGCAGGAATGGATCTTTTGCAGGAACAGATCTTTTGCAGATACTGATCTGTTGCATGTGTACAGCATCTTTGTGTGCAGGATCTTGCAAAGATTTTTTTTCTGATGGGGAGTTCAGCTCTATAGAATAGACTGTGTAGAGTATGGCTCTCATACTACATGAAAGGGGGTAAAATTGGTCTGTGATCTTTCATTTTCCAAAGACTTTTATCTGATGTGTGTACCCACCTTTACTGTAGGTGACAGCAACATAGGAGAAAAGTAATTTATGGCTCATTTTTACCCTGGAAGAACCATAATTCTTATTTATATATGTTAACACGCATTTTAAATTTTACAATTTTTTGTGATAATGATCCTTTAAGACGCGCACAATAACTTGGCCTGTATGCAATTCACTTTTTCTCCAAGTTGATATTTTCACACCTGATCAAAAAAATTCTTTACAGCCCCAGCAAGCAAGAAACTACCCAAAATCAATTTTAGGCCCGGTGCACACCAAAAACCGCTAGCAGATCCGCTTTTTCTTATTTTTCTGAAGCGTTTCAGCTAGCATTTTGCGGTTTTGGGTAGTGGTTTTTGTGTAGCAGAATTCAGATATTGTTACAGTAAAGCCGTTACTGAACAGCTTCTGTAACAAAAACGCCTGCAAAACCGCTCTGAACTGCCGTGTTTCAGAGCGGTTTGCGTATTTCCTATACCTTACATTGGAGGCAAAAACGCCTCCGCAATACAAAAAATGCCTCACCCCGGGAGAATGCGTTTAAGTAAACCGCCTCCTGCTCTGGTGTGACCCACCCCACTGAAATACATTACCCTAGCGTATCCGCAGCCAAAACGCCTGAAAACTCGCTCGGTGTGCCCCAGCCCTAAAAGCACTTTTTCTACTACGTTGGAACTTTTTCTACTGTAAAATGCTGAAAAGTTATTTTAAAGAGAAGATTAAAAATTATCACCTAGGAGAAAACTAGAATTGCTTATGGGCTCATGTGTGAGAAAAAGTGAATTGCATATGGGTAAATGTGTGCAATCCGCTTTGTGATGTAATCCATCCAGGCTACATAAGCGATTTCTCATCCGATTGTACATTATTGCGTCTGCCAATGTTCCAGTTATCATACATCGCTGCACATCGAGAAAAGCGTTCACAAAATTGTACTCTGCAGGCAGGGCCGGCCCGCTCATGAGGCGGGGTGAAACTTTTGCCTCAGGCGGCAAAATTTCCAAGGGCGGCATCCGCCCATCGGTGGGTGCGGGGAGCCGGCCGCCCAGCTGGAGGGGTAGCGGGCAGGACAGGGGTATTGGGCCTAGCGGCGGGGAGGGGGGGGGGGGGGGGTCAGACCCCCCCTCCCTTGCCTGGGTCCCCCGTCCTCCGCTCCCCCCCAGCCTTAAATAGATAAGAAGCGCAACTCGTAAGAGGCAGTGGGCGGGGAGGACTCACCTCTTCCTCGCTCGATCCAGCGTGCGCTCCACTGACGTCACTTCCTGCAACGCCGCCCACTGTATTGTAAGTGGACGGCGCTGCAGGAAGGGACGTCAGTGGAGCGCACGCTGGATCGAGCGAGGAAGAGGTGAATCCTCCCCGCCCACTGCCTCTTACGAGTTGCGCTTCTTATCTATTTAAGGCTGGAGGGGAGCGGAGGACGGGGGACCCAGGCGAGGGAGGGGGGGGGGGGGGGGGGGTCCGACCCCCCTCCCCGCCGCTAGGCCCAATACCCCCGCCCTGCCCGCTACCCCTCCAGCTCGGCGGCAGTGGGGGGGGGGGGGGGCAGCGGCAGCAATCATTTTTTCCTCAGGCGGCAAAAAGTCTAGGGCCGGCCCTGTCTGCAGGCATTGTAAAGGGTGAACGGGATCCTTAGGGCCCATTCACACTTGCTGATCGCAAAACGCTAGTGATTTTGCTAGAGTTTTGCTCTGGCGTTTTTTTGGCGATTAATGCCAAAAAAGCACCATTCACACCTGACGATTTTTTAGCGATCGCGTTTTGCGCTTCTATAGCACTAAAACGCAATCGCCGGTTAATCACCTGAAAATGATGCAGGCTACGCGTTTGCGTTTTTGGACGATTAGAGGCGATTAGCGCAAATCGCCTAAATGAGAACGGGCCGATAGACTTTTATTACCCTAGTGCTTTGAAAAGCGCTAACGTTTTGCCGAAATCGCCAGTAAAACGCTCTAGTATGAATGAACCCTTACTAAATATTTGCATCCCTCACGTGTTCACAGAAGGTGTTTGGGAATGCTTCAGGGCTGGTTGACACTAAGGCCCAGTGCACACCAAAACTGCTAGCAGATCGTCAAAACGCTAGCGGTTTTGGGAGCAGAGAGCAGATATTTGCTGGGTGCACACCGAGCGGATTTTGTATGGGATCCCCCGGCCGCATCCGCGTGGCTAATGTATCTCTATGGGCTGGTGCACACCGGCGGTTTGAGGTTTTTAGCAAACCGCAAACGTGCAGCAAGAGGCACGTTTGCGGCTTGCTAAAAACCTCAAACCGCCGGTGTGCACCAGCCCATAGAGATACATTAGCCATGCGGATTTTCAGGCGGATTCGGCCGGCGGATCCGCCTGGTGTGCACTGGGCCTAAGAGCATTTTTAAAAGCTCCAGGGTTTCGAAACCGCTTGGCTAATGTAGTTGTATGGGTCAGATCACACCAGAGCGATGTAATTTTTACCCAAACGCAAACACAGGTCTTGCAGCATATTGGAAGCGATTACGCCTCAATGTAAAGTATAGGAAAATTGTAAAATTGCTTTAAAAATCACCGAATAGAGCAATTTTCAACACTTTTTTTTTGCCAAAAGCTGTTCACTTCCAGGTCAAAGTGAATTTCCTGTTTTGACACAAGAATTACAAAATTGCTAAGTGCAAACACTCCAATATCACTGGGCATAAATAGAAAATTGTTAGGCAACTACAAATTGCTACAAAAAGCGATAAGCGTTTGCGATTATGCTTAACGATTTTTGGTGTGAACCAGAAGCAGGGATGGTCAATGAGAGGTAAATAATTCAGAGCTTCCTCAATCCTGCAGGTAGCCCAACAGATCCAGCAATGGGTCCCTCTAAACATACTTGCCAACAGCTTGTCAAATATATCTTGTGGCCATGCTCACAGAATATAGAGTGCATCCTGACTGGACATGTGCAAGTAAGATTTGCACATGCCCAGTAGAACAAAGCCGTTCATGTACAGGCATTTTCCTCCATGCACTTCGTTCTTCTGGGCATGCCCAGTTGCCAGGAGCAAAGCCAGAAGAAGAGGCAGAAGAGGTACTGGGTAGCAGCGCTGGCTCCAAGACGATCCTGCTGATCTCTGGCTGCTGTAATGTCTGAGGGTGAGCTCACACTTGATGGCGCTTACCACAATCAAATCAGCAATCTTGTCCATTAGCCAGCTGAGAACAGCTGAGAACAGCTGACTGGGGGCAAAGGGGAAATCGCACACATTCTGCGATAAAAAGTAACAGTGTTGGCTTTCCCCCCCTCATGGCCAAAGATCACACAATTCTCCTAGTGCACTGCGATTGTGCATTGGGAAGCATTATGTGCGTTTTTGCGTTGCAGAAAACACCCGCAATATTTGCCAAGTGTGGCCCCAGCCTCAATCACACACCTAAAACAAACAAGCAGGCAGCTAATCAGTGGCATAGCTAAGGAGCTTTGGGCCCCAGGGCAAGCTTACATTGGGCAGCCCAAGGGCAGTATATTGGGCGCAACAAACCCTGTCAAGGACATCCGAACTATGAGAGGTGTAAACAGGAGAGCAACAGTTTGTTAATGATTACCACTACTCAAACCATCTATAGAAGTGATCATAACCAGCATAGCACCATTGAGGAGTTAATAAAGTAGAGTCCTAGTCAACCAACTGGCATGCCTTGCGGGGGGAGTAACTGGGAGCTGCAGGAGTGAAGAAGACTGGTACCTGGAGGATTTCTAAGTAATTTCCACTGCACTGGGTTCTGCATTTTATCTGGGGTAGAAGAAGGTTAGTGTTAATTTTAGGCTGGTTACTTGACTTCTCAACTGGCAAGAACACATATCTGGCATCAGGGAATCTCCACCTGTGCCGAATAAACAAGACTATTGTGCTGGAGCTGAGGGAGGACCCCTAGTGGACCCCTCTGATTCACAGGCCCCAGTGCAGTCACAGCCTCTGCATCCCCTATTGCTACGCCACTGCGCCTAATCCAGTCAGACTTCAGACAGAAACATCTGATCTGCATGCTTGTTCAGTGTCTTATGGTGGCCACACAACATACAATTAATTTTATTTTGATTCGATTTGAGCATTCCGATCCAATTTTCCGATTGATCGGAAGTTTTGATCAGAATCTTCAAGGTAACATACCTATTTTCAAGACTGACACAATTTTGGAATAAAAGACTGTAAACTCCGAAAAAATTGGTTAGTTAGACTTAGAATAATCAAGAGAAAAAAAGTTAATAAAGTTTGGTATTTACTGAATAGTTACATACAATGTTTTCTGGTTGAATACAATTTCACAATCCATTCACACCATACAATTCTTGATAAAATTGGTCTGAATTTTCCAACATGTCCAATCTGCCCCCCCCCCTCCCCCCGAATAATAAAAAAAAAAACCACACAAACAAAAAAAACATAAGGGGAATTCGATTGTTTTTCTCGATCTAAAGCTTTTGTTCTCGATTGTTCAGGACAAGTGATTATATTTATCGAATTGGTGTAAAATAGGTAATTGTATGGTATATGGCCACCTTCAGGCTAAAGGGATTAGAGGCAGATGATCAGTAGAGCAGCCAGACAATATGCATTGTTTGAAAGGAAATAAATATGATAGCCTCCATATCCTCAGTTCAGTTGTCCTTCAAGTAATCTTTCAAAGAAGATTATAAGCAAGGTGAAAATAAAATAAAAAACAACACATATTACTTGTAGAATACTTTCATTGAAAACTTCCTGCAATTCTCCTTAAGGGCTGGTTCAGACGGGCGTTTTTGTGGCGTTTAACGCAGCGTTTCAGACGCAGCGTTTTTTGGGATCTACTGCCATCCCATGCAAGTGAATGGGAGCGTTTAGAGCTGGCTTTTGCAGGCTTTCATGAAAGCCTGGCAGTAGATCCCAGCGTTGCGTCTAGTCTCAAAAGCAACATGCTGCTTTCAGAGGCAGTAAACGCAAGGAAACAATAGCAGAGACCAGAACTGCTCGCTTCGAACGCTTTTCAAAAGCCTTCAAAAGCTAGCTTTTAAACGCTGGCGTTTAAACGCTGGCGTTTGAACGCAATGCCAAGCAAAAGCTCAGCAGACGCCCGTGTGAACCAGCCCTTAGGCCTCATTTCCAGACTGTTGAACTGCGTGCTCAGCAAGAAGTTATCAGGCAGCAACATGCAGTTACCAGGCACAAGCAGTTACCAGGCAGTAGTGAGAGTTTAAGAGGCATTTCACTGCTGGAAAAGAGGCCTGAGGGCCTTTTTCCACTACTCTGCAATTTGCGATTTGATTCTGATCGCAAATCGCAAGGTACATTAAACGAATGGAAACTGCAGCAGCAATTTCCATTTGTGCGATCCGATTGCGATTTTGGTCAAAACGCAATTGTCGTCCTGCTGCGTTTTTGATGCGATTGAGCTTTACTTTACTGAGTATAGTAGCTCAATCACAATCGCATGGTGGAAATTGAAACCATAGTGGAAAAGAGCCCTTAGCACTACATGCGATTCCAATTTCTAATCGATTTTCACATGCGATTCTGATTTTTAATTGGTACTGCATGCTGCATTTTTCTTTTGCTAGCATTCAAGGAAAATCGGAATTGCAAATCGGATTTGCTGTTTACACGGAGCCTCAACCTGTGGCTGGGATTAGTAATTAGGTGCATTGTAAGCACCCTTACAGCTGCTGTGTGATGATTTGGGGTGATCTGCTTCATATTCCCTTAGGGCTCGTTCACACTGGAGGCGGGTTTTTTTTTTTTTAAGCGCCTGTGATTTTTCAAAATTACCCTGACAGCAGTTACACCACGCTATCCTACGCGCTAGTTCAGATTAGGGCGATCGTCTGCCTTCCACTCAGAGAAGCGCTGCATGGACCATTTTCAGGGCGATTTTGCTACAATGGAGGGTATAGGAAAAAAGTAAATGCTCACAAAATCGCTTTGTGCAGCGATTGCGTTCGCGTTTTTAAGAAAAAATACATTGTATTCATTCTTTTTCGCATCAAAAAGAGTTCACTTCCTGACTGATGTCACGAAGTGAAAAAACGGGATCGCTCTGCAAAACCACCTACAAAAACGTCCAATAAACAGAAATCTCCTGGAAAAAAAAAAAAAAAAAAAAAAAAAGAAAAGAAAAGAAAAAAGTGTGCATTTTTGGTTCTTTTATTTACCGCAGATGCGTTTAAGCATTTCGCGTGCGTTTTAATGCATTTGCATTTTAATATTTTGATTTATGCAAATCACTAGGAAGACAACAGGAAGCGGAAATACATCACTACCATTGCGTTCCCATTTACTTTTATTATGTGCATTTTTAAATACTTTGCAACAAAACCAGCGTTTTTTTTTTTTTATAAAAATGCACGCATACAAAACACAAATGCGTTTGATATGCATTTTTTCCTGCGGCCCATAGACTTCCATTAGCGGCAAAAATGCAGCGTTTTCCCCAGCGCTAGCATTTCTGCTATGTGTGCACCTAGGGAGCCAGAAAGCTTACGGCTACCATCTGGGAGGTCACCTACTGGCTGAAAGATGAGCCAAAGGCCAAAGCAGGTAAAAAGGATGCTGCACAGCCATATGTGTATTGGGCTGTAGCGGCGCTCAGTGAGTAATTTAGGTGCCGGCAGAAAACAGAGCCCAAATTACAAAGAAAAATACAACAATTCGGGTGCCAGCAATAGCTGGAAGTTGAATTTCATCTTATCCCCACTGTACGGCACCTTGGAAGGGGAATGCTAATGAATGCCACAGCGGAGGGAGCAGTTTATTGGCTTCACCAGGCACACAAATTTTGTGGCGCCCTTTTACATGTATGCGCCAAAGGCTCAAGAGTACTTGAAGCACAGGACATGCCAGGCAGTGTCTTAATGATACAGGACTGGAGGAGTCTCAGGGTTAATTCTCTACCTGAACCGCTGTAATTCATACAGACAGGCGATAACTCCATCCCCCTCTGGATTGCGCCCGTGGCAGGTATTTTTTCAAAACTTCTGCCGAGGGTCTGCATTGCCACAGCTCACCATCAGCTTGGCAGCCATGGACTAATTGGCGGCTGCCAAGCTGTGGGCGGACTGCAGCAACCGAGGCGCAGGTTTTGAAGGCTTACATATGATCCGGTCATTGTTTAGTTAGGTGCAGGGTGAGCAGAAAAAGGGTTCGCTCTGCTACCACTGAACTCCGGGATCATGATAAAAAAAAAATAAATATTCCTCCTCCAAGTTGTAGCAACTTAAGGGAGACAAGGGTCCTGCTATTGTCGACATCTGAATTACAAGGATGTGAGAAATCCCCCTGCGCCAGGCGCAGAGCTTTGGCAGACTTCAGCAGGCCTCACGCTCCCCCCCCCCCCCTTTTCACCCCAATTGTGCAGCACTAAAGTGTACCAGAGATGATCTAAAATAAAAGTTTTATGCATACCTGGGGCTTCTTCCACGGATCGCTCCCACGCCACCGTCCTCAGCCTTCTGTATCTGCAATACAGAGTCCAGTAACTTCAGCCAGACTGAGCAAGAGAAGTGCACTCTCTACGGCGGCGTGGAAGCGATCCGTGCGCATGGGGCTGGAGGAAGCCCCAGGTACGTATAAACACCCAAAAAAAATTCTTTTTTCAGATTGTCTCTGGTTTCCTTTAAGACAGAGCCTGGTATGATAGGCTCTGTTGTATTAAAGGGAACCTAAACTGAGAGGGATATGGAGGTTTCCTTTTAAACAATACCATGTGCTTGGCAGTCCTACTGATCTCTTTGGCTGTATCACACACCTGAAACAAGCATGCAGGCGCCGGATTTGAGCTGACTGCACAGGTGCTGGCCGGGCTTGCGGGAATGCTTTATGAATGATAGCCATAGTGTGTCATTTGCTGCAGTCAATGGATAAGTCCAGGTGCTGAAACAAAGAACAACGTTCATAAAATGAGGAGTCGGATGATTTTTGTACCAAATCCACAGCCCTGGTAAGTATTTGACTAAGGAATACCTAGAGTTGGAGGTTTGATAAACTGAAGAGTCGGATAATTATTGTACCGACACCACAGCCCTGGCTAGGGATACAAATGGATAGTTCAGAGCTGGCTCTAGTGTGACATCATTTAAAGAGGAACTTTACTGTAGACAGCTTAATGAATACAATTGCTTACTTTGTTACAATATTCATCATTTAAGTCAATATTTTCCTAATGTAAGAGTGAACAGAGGCGCCAGCAGGATAAAAGGTTCTAAAAGGCTTAAAATCCCTCAGGAGGTGGTAGTGGACTCTCCTCCCCGAAGCAGACAAGATACCGTCAGTTTTATGACAACAGGTTTATTAATATACTCCAAAACAAGCAGTGCAACGCGTTTCACGGGTATGTTCCCGCTTCCTCAGGCAATAAACAGATAGGAGTACACAGTAAAGTCTCAAGGTCACAAATAGGCTTGTTTTGGAGTATATTAATAAACCTGTTGTCATAAAACTGACAGTATATTGTCTGCTTCGAGGAGGCGAGTCCACCACCACCTCCTGAGGGATTTTAAGCCTTTTAGAACCTTTTATCCTGCTGGCGCCTCTGTTCACTCTTACATTATCAATATCCACCCCTGGTGGAGGGGTTGATCCCCATTTTTCCTTATCTACAGAGAGCGACTTTTATTCCTGAGTGAGGACAGGTCTAATCTCCTCACCTGCCTATACAGTGGTTACCTAGGCGGTAACTCACGTTTGTGAGTATATACACTTTTCATTTCCAACCCCTTGTTTTGCATACTACACTAGATTGAGCTCTCGGTATTTCTTTTGTCAATATTTTCCTATTGTAAAAGCTTTCCTCGCCCCCCCCCCCAATTCACATTATTCGATTTAAAGGAATACCATAGGAGGGGGGGGGGGGTGAAAATGAGTTGAACTTACCCGGGGCTTCTAATGGTCCTCCACAGGCATCCTGTGGCCGCACAGCCACTCACCGATGCTCTGGCCCCACCTCCGGTTCACTTCTGGAATTTCAGACTTTAAAGTGAAAACCACTGCGGCTGCATTGCTGTGTCCTCGCTTCCGCTGTCACCAGGAGCGTACTGCGCAGACCCAGTATGGTCTGTCCCTACGCAGTATGCTCCTGGTGACAGCGGAAGTGAGGACACGGCAATGCAGGTGCAATGGTTTTCAGACTTTAAAGAAGTGAACAGGAGGTGGGGCCGGAGCATCGTCTGCGCGGGCACAGGATGTCTGCGGGGGACCATTAGATGCCCCGGGTAAGTTAAACTCATTTTCCCCCGACCCCCCTACAGTATTCCTTTAACAAAGATGCCAACATCTTTATCACTGGCAAAGCGATTCTCTGTAAGATTTGTTTCTCTGTGAAGTTAGCAGGAACATCACCTGATCTCCCAGAGTGCTTTGGGGGAAGTGACTGCCTGAGCACAGGGCAGCAGAAGAGGTCAGAGCTCTTTGAATGGGCACATGTAATATTTGTGACCTTCAGATATAACCTACTTTAGTAAAATAGTAATGGATAATTGCTGTTTGTACCGTTTTCTGTAATATGTCAAATCCATACAAATAACGGAATGTACTGCAGTTCTACCTTGCTAGTATTTCTTAAAAGCAACATGGAGTCGACAGCAGCTTAGATTTCCATACATGAGCTCCATTAACAATTTTTAGTTATTGGCAGATCTGGCAGAAACAGGGGCTTTCCCATGTCATCCAATCTGCTTCCTTCATTCTGGTAGTGCTGTAATGCAGAACGAAAGGAATAACTTCATAGGTGGATAGACAATGGTCTACAGTCCAGCAGCAGTGGAGTCTACTATAGGGGGATGACCACCCTGGTTATGGCACAGCACTATAGTGTTTCCTGAGCATTGTAAGTGGCGTATCCTTCTGTATCACTTCATGCATACAATAATGTTCGGGTCACTATCCAGCCTCTCATCCAACTCCCGATAGCTCATACCTGGAACAAAAAAACACAATAATAAAATTGTGAACCAACACACTAATATCAGCTGTACTATAAAAACAGCTGTACTATATATAATGCAACATAAAAAGACTTTTCTCCTATGATGCGGTCACTGACAGGCAGTAAAACTAACAGATCTGACATCTTTTAGACTAGTCCATCTCCTCATGGGGGATACTCAGGGTTTTTCAAAAGGACTTACTGAACAACAGTTCAGTCCAACTGTCAAAATAATTTACAAATGACCAGGGATGCCACAGTCATCTTTGCATAGGTCTTGTACTGGCAGTGCTTTTGTAAAAAAATAAAGGAAATACTGAGAATCCACTGTGAGGAGATGGACTAGTCCAAAGCCTGTCAGATTTTTATTACCTACTGTAAGTGACAGTAACATAAGAAGAAAGTAATTTATAGAGCATTTGTATAAATGCATACACAAGGTTTTTACATTTTATTTGTTCCCCTGGTATAGTGGTTCAAGGGAAACATTAGTGAAATTAAAAAAAAAAAAAGTGTACTTACCTGGGGCTTTCTCCAGCTCATGGAAGCCTATGTGTCCCTTGCCACAGCTCCGCCCCAAGCTGGTCTTCCAGGGTTCCCTCTGTAGCAGCCGCGCCGTTCACAATCGCGCTCCCATAGCCGAAAGCGGTTTGCACAGGCCGTACATTCCTGTCCACGGGAGTTCGCTCGCAAATTAGTAGAGACTACAGAGGGGACCCCAGGACACTGGCCTGGAGTGGATCTGCAGCAAGAGACCCATAGGCTTCCAGGGGCTAGAGGAAACCCCAGGTAAGCAAATCTGATTTAATTTTTTTAACTTTCCCTGATGTTTCCTTAAATCCTGCTTCCTGCACAGACTGCCAACTAGAGACAAGATTACACTTCTCATGATCCCTAGGAGTGACTACTAACAGGTGACTGATGACAGTCTGTAGCTCTGCTGGCCATTGCGTGACAGATGAAGGGAGCAATATTCACAGTAACTGTTGCCATGTCAAAACAGGAAGTACAGTCATATTTATCATTTTAACAACTTAACGATAAATGCAAAAGACAACAGGCAACGAAAAAAAAAAAAAAAAAACATCTTCCTTTAACTTTAAAATATCAAGTCAGGTAACCTCTTTTTGTAATTCAAGTCATGCCTCACCCGCTTCAGCTGGTCTGACACTGTCGGCTCTCCTCGTCCCATACTTCAACCCTTTTTCATACCTCTTTCCTTACTCTCTTCTCTCTGCTCCCTCTTTTTGTCAAATTCTATCTTTCTACTTCTGGTTCCAGAAGCACCTTTTAATTATATGTACCCTACCTCCATAAACACATGAGGCGGATTATATCCACAACCCACTCCTGCCTCCGCTGGGAGACAGGCTATATTAGCTACCTTCTGTACTCTAACAAAATAGGCTCTTACTCAGCCAAAATTCTGGTTTAATGAATGGGTGAGAGGTATTTTGTTTACATTATGTGTACATCAGCTACCTTCTCTATGGAACAACACTAAATAAGTTATGTTTCATTTTTGGTTACCCGTTCTATTTAGTGTACCTGATTATAATTTTTCTGTAACAGACGCTCATTGGACACACTGTCCTATTTGTTAACTATTGTCTAATTTATATATAACAATAACTTGTTTTTGTTCATTATTCTTCATGAATGTTTATATAGTTCTTGTATACATTTTGCTTTATAAAACCCAATAAAAATAATTGAAACAAGCAATCAAAAAAAAAAAAAAAAAAAAAAAAAAGTCAGTGATCCCTACAACCCTTGCTGAGTGTAACAGCAGCAGAGCCCTCACATCTACATTTGGCACACTCCCAGTCCTCCCGGTCTTATCTCCTGGCTTGTATTGTCGCTGGCACCCTCACGCCTCCTGGGGGTGCACATGCACTGGGGTAATGGAGAAGGGGTGCCAGGAGATAGGGCAGAATGTGGAGGAGAAGGAGCTGGAGAGGTGAGGGCTTTGCTGCAATTATACTCTGCAAGGGCCACAGGGATCACCGCTAGATTCCTGGGGGCTGCAAAAACCAACAACCCGGTCTCAGCTGCAATTTTAAATTTACAAATGTAAACATGTACTGGGATAGATCTGATCTGCACTCATGGAGACTTGACTGTGGTGGGGATTAGATGGTGAGCTCCTCTGTTAAGGCCTGTACACATGGCAGATGGAACTTGGCCGAGATGGCTAATAACGACCAACTGTGCTGAGAATTCAGCGTGTGTACGGAGGCCCCTGATGCCTCACGACTGCTAGGCCAACGATTCGCCTGATGGAACATTGCTCTTCCGCACTTACCTCGCATGACATCACTCCCATAACGCTCCCCCCCCCCCCCCACATTAGAGCAGAACACGTTGCTCGCTTGCACAGCTTTGGCTCCATCCCTGTCAGGTGACATTAATTGAACATGTATAAAGGCCTTTAGTGACAGGACTATGCACTCTGTAGGTTGCTGCGCAGGAGGTTAGCGCTTTGCAAAGACACAATAATGCTCCTCCGTATGTTTTCAAGGAACCATCTTAGCTTGTCAGCAGGACTTTGTGGGTAGCAAGACTTCTTTGAAGGCCAGTAAACTCCTCTCCCCCATTCATGAAGTACCTGTCTTGCAGCAGATCTCATCGTATGTGTGGCTTCCTGTGTACAGGCGAGCGGGGGGACTTCTCTCATCGCGAGACAATTTTACTGGATATTTTTGGAGTCTCCTGATCAGATTCTTCATTAGCCCAAACTGGATAAGTTTTCTAAAAACACAAAAACAGGACAGAGCTACATTACACAGGAGAACAAGGAAAATGGCCCCCGGGCTGCTAAAATGATTGTTTAGCTCAGTTATTAGAAGAATATCAGTTACAGGACAACACTAGGTAAACGTTATTACATTTCTCATAATGGCAAAGAGGCATGTCGCCTAAAATCCCACAATATAAGACTTGCCTTTCATCCACTCTCTGCAGCTGCTGAGTGTACCGGGCAATGAGATCTCTCACTGTGGTGCCAGGACTGAGGCCGCAGTATAACTGGAAGACATCACGGAGGCTCGGCCGTTTCAGACCTGCAAAGAGGACAGGAGCACACACAGTGTTTAAATCATTACAGAACTCAAGCCGGTAACTGGAAAAAAGGGCGCCGGCAGCTAGTGGACAAAAAGGCCGCTGCCATTCACTCCCATAATAAAGATCATTTAATGGGCGTCGAACAGGAAAAAAGGGCGCCGGAGATTATTAACGTTTTACAAATGGCACGAGGAGATTTTTAATGTTTTATAACTGCGCTTGTGATGATTTAAGTTTAGAAAATGCGCCCGTGACGAATAACGTTAATAAAAATGCTAAACATATTTACCGTATTTAACTAAAACATTGTTTAAAATGTTATCCCTTACGGTTTGTAAAACATTATTATTCACAAAATAAAGCGATCAGTACGTAACATAAATTGCAATATATTTTTTACGGGGGGGGGGGGGTGTCTTAGGGTTAGGGATAGGTACAGGGAGGGTTCTGTGTGAGAGTAGGGTTAGGTTTAGTAAAATTTTAGTAATACTTACTAATGTTTTACAACACTTAATACGAACGTAGTTATATTTATATCATCATTATAAACAATATTTTCAGATTTTATTAGAAGAAGAAATGATAAATGAAGGTTATTCACAATAATATACAATTATAATGATTAAACATATATTATTGTTTTTTTAACAAAACATAATTATAAGTTTCATTTTTGAAACAGGGAAGATTAACGTTTTCACAATTGGCGATTTCATACACATTATGTAAGGATTTCTACATTTGTAAAACATTTGTAAACAAAATACAACACAATATTTTTATAAACAGTATTACCGCTTATCGTTTATAGCCCGCATCCCTTTTTTCCCCGACGCCCTTTTTTGATGTACGCCTCAAGCCTGAAAAAACTCATCTTTTAGTGATGAAATGTATGTGCTGTATTAACTGATAAATACCTTCTTTATCTATACATAGTTGTTCTTTGGAGCAAAGGATTGAACATATTTTCCGCCGTATAAGACGCTCCAAAATATAACACCTCGGTTTAGGCAAAAACCAGGGGAAAAAAAAAATAAATAAAAATAAAAATCTATATATACACTAAAGCTGGTGTGTCCATATTCTGGGAGAGTCTTGTATATGTTATCCCCCAAATAGTGTTCTCCTGTGTCCACCACGTCTACCCATGTGTCCGCCTGTGTGCCCCGTCTACCCCATGTGTCCTCCTGTGTCCCCCCCCCATACCTCTGCTATGGCCCCCTCTAATCTGCTGCCTTCCCCAACACCCCCCCCCCCCCCCCCGTGAGTACAGCATCTCCTCCTGTCACCCCCCCTTGCTTCCGCCATCTCCCTCTATTGCTCTGGCCCCTGTCCCCCCACACACCCCTCCCCCCCAAATTGAGCTCCTGTACCTGGGAGTGTTCTGCGCATACATAGTTCATTAAGACGGTGACAGCCCAGAACATGCCCGGAGCACAATAGAGGAGTGGCGCGACCAGAACAGCACATGCGCAGTGGCCCACTACCCAGGTGGATTGTGGACTTCAGAGGCACAATGGAGGGGACCGGATGGACACTGAGGGAGCAGATGGGCTACAGGGGGGCTGGAGGAAAACCCAGGGCAGTGAAAATCCTTTGCTGCAATTTGTCTCAGGTTTACTTTGACTGATATAATCTTTTTTTTCCCCCAGAACTGGGGTGGGGGAATGGCAAAAACTGCAAAATGTTTTATTTTTTTCTTGAGCTGGAGTAGGAAAGAATTTATAAAATGAGATCCATGGGGAGTTCAAAAAACGGCATTTTCTGTTTGTTTAGAATACTATAGTATTAAGTAGATGCGTTTATAGCTTAGAATCAGTGGCAATGGTTTTGGTCAGTGATAGAGCATCTGTGTGCCAAACTGTTACAAACCCAAATTCACATCAACACGCCATCATGGCGTGATATCAAATGTGTTAAAAAGACATGAAGGTTAAACCTACCCCTATGAAGAGTGGAGTTAAAAGGGCAACTGAAGTGAGAGCATATGGAGGCTGCCATAGTTCTTTCATTTTAAGAAATGCCAGTTGCCTGGCTCTCCTGCTGAGCCTCTGCCTCTAATACTTTTAAATATAGACCCTGAACAAGCATGCAGCAAATCAGGTGTTTGACATTGTCAGATCTGACAAGATTAGCTGCATGCTTATTTCTGGTGTGATTCAGACACTACTGCAGCCAAATACATCAGCAGGGTTGCCTGGCAACTGGTATTGTATTTTATTTTAAGAAGGCAAAACTATATTGTGTATTTTTAAAAGGATGGCATTTTGGTCTCGGTTAGCCCCTTATACTTTCCTAGTGGTTCTGGGTAACCTTGAGCTGAGTGCTCTAATACTGGGCCAAGCCCTATCCTATAGAGCAGGGGTGTCAAACCCAACCATGTAAGGGGCCAAAATCTAGAACATAGTCTTAAGTCGCAGAGGAAATGGTTTATTAAGATAGAACATGTATGGAACATTCTGGTGTAACTATTGCGACCATGAGGGGTAAGCTCCCCACCCCCTTCTGCAGAGTAGTAGTTTAAAGGGAACCTAAACTGAGAGAGATGAATTTTTCCTTGTAAACAATACCAGTTGCCTGGTTGTCCTGCTGATCTCTTCTGGCTGTAGTAGTGGCAGAATCACACACCTGAAACAAGCATGCAGCTAATCCAGTCAGAGCACCTGATCTGCATGCTTATTCAGGGGCTGTGGCTGAAAGTATTAGAGACACAAGATCAGCAGAAGAGTCAGGCAACTGGTATTATTTTAAAAGGAAAAATCAATTTCCTTCTCAGTTTAGGTTCCCTTTAATATTTACCTGCTCCAATGCTGCTTTGAGTCTCCTCTGATCCTCCTTACAGCCACATGCTCTATGCTGAATACCTCAGGCTCCTGAGGCATGTAACATCAATGGGAGCAGGAAGTATGGAAGCACAGAACGTGCCACTGCCAGGAAGAACAGAAGAGACAACTCTGTGCTGGAGCAGGTACATTTTACACTGCTCCGCTGCACTACTCTGCTATGTGGGGAGGAGGTGGTGTCGGGGGAAGGTGTGCGTTTTACCAGTTACCAAGAGGTGGTTGTACAGATTGGATCTAGGAAGGAGGCTGCATGCTAATTGTATGGGGAGGGGGTGTCCTATGAAGCATTGCTGCACCTTGGCTCAAACTGACAATATTTTAATCAGAAACACGGTTAACGGTGTGCTCCTCTGGATGGTAAGGCAGTGAGCTGTCGTTCTTTTACTGCTTTCAATAATGGACTTTGGAAGCTCCCAAAAGCCACAACAAATGGCAAGGAGGCCACATTCGGCCCACAAGTTTGACACCTGTGCTAAAGGATTAAAAAAAACAGAAAGCCAGAAATGTCTGCTTAGACAGTTAACATTTATTCAGGAACCGCATATACAACCACAAAGAATCCCCTTATCCCTCCCCTAAAAAACAGCACACGGCTGTGCAAAGTAGTAAGATCAGCTTCTATTGCATCCAACCATCACATCCATACAAATCATACTTAAATACATTAGCTTGGGATGCTCCGTTAAATTGGACCAGGATCATTAAATCATTAACACCACTGATTTCCAATGAAATAGTTCCAAACTTGTGCAGATCATGCAAGGATTAATGAATTATGTTGGACCACAAAGTATGTCAAAGCTCTAGTTGAGACTTTCAAAAAGCGATGTAGGCTACACCACCGTACTTGGTTAATAGTCCAGGACTGCTGTACAGACTTCCTATTGTGCTTGGCACAGGCATCTGGTTGATTATCTAGTGACCAGCAATATCAGCTGATATTACTATTTTGCACAGCCGTGTGATAGCTTTTAAGTGGGGGGGGGGAATAAGGGGATTATTTTGGGTTGTATATGTGGTTCCTGAATAAAATGTTTATACCTGTCTGTCTAAGCAGATATCCCTGGTTCTTTGTTTTAATGCTATACGATTGTTCCTCCAGTGGGTGGCTCCCCAATTGAGGGCGACAGTTAATTATCCTTTTCTTCAAGCGCCCCTTTTCTCTTTGTTTTGGTTGGTCTATCTGTGCTATAGAGCCATATCAATCCATACCAGGCACTGATGACGATCTGAAAGTCCAAAACAGTTTGTATGTATGATGGGTTGATGTGGCTCTGTAAAATGTATTAGCTACAGGCTCACTATACATGAGCAATTCTGAACGTGAGCTTGGCTTTCAAGGACATAAAGAAATGATTTGCTTATTCGGGAGTGATGCATCATGGGAAACCACAGATGTTCACATAAAGCTAATTTATCGCAATTACCTTCTGTTTACCAAAAAGCAAAATTATATTCAGTGTAGGGTGGTTGTGTTTGGAATAGACACGGCAAAAACAAAAAACACAAGGTAAGCAATTTGAAATGTTGTAATGTTTGCAAAGCATAGAGCAGGGGTGTTGCTAGCCCCAAAGTTCAGTGGTACGTGCCCCAGATCTCTTAGGATCCTAGCAATGCCCCTGACATATTGGAGACAGAAGGGATGACTCTGCTCCTCCCCTCTTCCCACTCCCTCTCCAAGGAAAGGAGACGCAGATTCACCATGCTAATAAATACAGTGTTCATACATTAAAACATCGGAAAGAAAGAACACAGAACACTTACCTGGTTTGCTGACATAAGACAGACAATCATCCTGTAGAGTTTTGTCATGAATTAGTTCCTGTACACGAGGTGTGGTGCAATACACATTGGAATACTGAAAAGGAGGTTGAACAAGGGATTACTACAACCATCTTAAAGGGAACTGAGCACCATTTAAAAAAAAACAAACCAAAAACTTGTTAAGCAAACCTCCCCTAAGGGAAGTTCGTAAACTGTGTGGGCTTGGAGGGGTGAAGCAGGAAGTTACTTACCTATAGGGGGCAGCTCCATAGCCTATATAGACGCCTCCATTTTCTAATAAAACAAATAGACTAATAAATACTATAATAATAGAGGCGTAGCATTTTTTTGTGCAGTCCTGTCAAGTGTGTGTGTGGATCCAGATCATCATCTCTCAGGGTGCTGTCCAAGGTTGACCAGGGAAAAAAGGAAGCATCCATATAGACAAGGGGGGGGGAGGCTATGGAGCAGCCCTCCTAGGTAAGTAAATGCCAGCTGCACTTCCCCCAAAGCCCGCACATTTTATGAACCTCCCTTAAAATGACACAACATCAACAGAAATCTGTTTACCTGTAATATCGATACTAAAGTCACAACTCCGTAGTACCTATAAAACAAAAGAAAAATGTAAAACAACTTCTTCAGTATTGAACACCAGTTCAGTAGATACTTGGTATCCAATTTAGCCCTCCCTTATTTCCTCAGGCAGAAATTCTCTACTGGAACTGCCTCACCACAAAATGACAAAAAAAAAAAAAAAAAAAAAAAAAAAAAAAAAAATGGCTTAACCTACTCACATGAGGTTCTGAATAGCGATACGCACAAGGTTCAGCTCCACGTCCGCCTCTGCTGAGATTTTCTGGATATGGCGAAACCCATCGATATACGGGAGAATCTAAAAATCCACATGCAAGACCATCTCCATTACAGAACTCATATACTCCATTATTACATTTGCAACCTAGCCGGAGACACAAAGGGTCCGATTTATCAAAAGCAGCGGGGAGGCCCCAAATCACACACTATATGCCAAGACGGACATGGATTTATGCTGTGGATATAAAGAACATTAAGGTCCATAAAGTGATGGGAAAACAAACTGATGAGAAAGACCACTTTGCTTACGGTAAAGTCTTTTCCAGTAGTCATGAGGACAGCACCCCTGGAAGAGACTTGTCTCCCTCCCCACTGTGGACAGGAAACTGTTAAAAGAAGAATTTGCATAAGCAATAGGCAGCCACATATAAGATACTACACCTGCCACAGTACCTCAGTTAATAAAAAGATGACACGGACATTTAATGATGCTTACACAAACTTATTTCTCTTTCCTACCCAAATAAGGGCGGGTTGCAGGGGTGCTGTCCTCATGACTACTGGAAAAGACTTTACCGTAAGTAAAGTGGTCTTTCCCAGAACGTCATTTCGGACAGCACCCCTGGATGAGACGATATACAAGAGTTAAAACCTTAGGGTGGGACCACAGCTTGCAAAACTTTCCTTCTGAAGGATAAACCTGAAGACAGATACATTAAGGCGATAGTGCTTTACAAACGTATTGTGACTTGACCAGGTCGCAGCTCTGCAAATCTGATCTATAGAGGCCCCTGCCCTCTCTGTCCAAGAAGTCGAAATTCCTCTTGTGGAATGAGCCATGATAGAATTGAATTGCTCCCCCTGTGTCTGATATGCTAATGAAATAGCCCAAACAAATGTATAATCTGTGTAGGATTTAATTAAGGAAGATTTCTCCCAATTAATGATCCAACCTAGATCTTGTAGTAAGACTATTGTCGTAACAATCTGATCTCTTACCGAATTGGGAGATGTCCCCCAAAACAGAAAATTAAGGTAACCCAAAATGTTAACCTTTCTCTGTCTAAGTGTAGCCAGAACCTCAGACATTACCTTCATAAACAAGGGTTCAACCCCCAAGAAAGGGGAAGAACCACCAGTAAACATGTGTCATACAGATGAAGAGGTGGGTGGTACCATCAAATTAACCAAATTCATGGGGGAAGTACAAAATGCACAAATGAATGTAATCAATCTCTCTGATTTCCCACTTGGACCTGACCACGTTTCCCTCCTTAGCAAGGGTTTATCCTTCTCCCCAGTGCAGGGAGGGGATGAATTCTGTGTCCAAAAGGATTTTCAAATGTTTGTAAGACGCATTAATTTACGTGAAATGTATGATGGGAAGGATAGTAAGAATTCAGCTGATGCCAGAACTCAAAACCGTGAATCCTGTGAAATGAAATTGGATGGGTATTGGAGCTTGAAAGAACGGGAAATCCTACGTACATTAGAGGAACTTAAAGATTTAGGAAATGAAAATGAGCAAGAGAGAGAGGGGAAGGGGGAAGAGACAGGAGAGGTTGAACATGTTAAAGTCCATGTGGGGTCGTCCTTTATGCCTTCTCCTTATCATAACCAGACGCTAGGTATATTCACTGAATTGGTCTCAAAGGACCTTAAAAAACTACAATGGCATCTCCCCAGGAATGGAGACAATCTAACAAAGGGGGAACGTAGGGCCCTAGAAGACTTGAAGTCAGCAGAGGATATAATTATCCGGCCCAGTGATAAGGGGGGAAACGTGGTTCTGTGGTCCAAGGGGGAATATCTCGCAGAGGCAAAACGCCAACTGCTGGATGAGAACACGTATCAAAGGTTGAAATATGCACCATATGAACGAATAGTAGAGAGCCTAAACAGTTTGGTTGATGATGCTGGGGATTTGGAGATATTGGATGATGCTGAAAGTCAGTACTTGAGGGTTCAGTCGTATAGAATTCCAGTTCTGTACCTGATCCCCAAAATTCATAAAAATGAGAATAGACCCCCAGGACGCCCCATAGTAAGTGCTATTGGGGGCCCAACAGAAAGAATTGGGAAATGGCTTGATGCAAAATTAAAAACCCTGATGATGTCTCTTCCCTCGTTTGTTCAGGATTCTACTGATGTGTTGCGGCTCCTGGGGGAGCTGGAGCTTGGCCCCGGTGACATCCTTGTCGGGATCGACGTGGAGAGTTTGTACACGTCGATCCCCCACGAGGTTGGCATCGGGGCTGTCCGGTTCTTCCTGGAGGACGCATACCCGGATAACCAGGTCCACAACTCCTTTGTCGTGGACGCCCTGCGCTTTGTGCTAGAGCACAACTGTTTCTCCTTTGGTGACTCCCACTATAGGCAGGTGCGGGGAACGTCAATGGGCGCGGCCTGCGCACCTGCCTATGCCTGCCTTCATCTAGGCCAGTGGGAGCGCCAAGAGGTGTACCCTCTCCCGGAGTATGGGCAATTTGTCCGTATGTGGATTCGTTTTATAGACGATGTGCTGGTGGTCTGGAGGGGGAGTGAAGAAGAACTTGACTCTTTTATGAGTCGGTTGAACAGCAATGATCGTAATATCTCGCTAACATATACAGCGAGTAGATCTAATATTGCTTTCCTGGACCTGCACATTTGGAGGGATGGTGGTATAGTGAGGACCACCACCTTCCGCAAACCGACAGCAGGTAATACCCTCCTCCATGCCGCCAGCCACCATCCGAGACATTTGAAGGATGGGATCCCATACGGACAATTCCTGCGTTTACGCAGGAACTGTTCCCAAGAAGTTGATTTTAACAATGAGGCATTGGCCTTATATGATCGATTCAAGGAGAGGGGTTACCGACATGAGACGTTGTGCTCTGGTTATGAGAGGGCAAGGGGGCGCCCGAGGAAGGAGTTGTTGGAGACTAGAAGGAAAGGATGTAGGAAGATGCAAGATGTGGGAAAAAGTCCCCCACGATTTATAACTCCATACAATTCAAATTGGGGAAAGATCCGCGAAATACTGACCAAACATTGGCCAGTGTTACAGACGGATCAAAAACTGCACAGGATTGTGGGAAGCAGGCCCATGCTAGTTGCAAGAAGAGCACCAAGTCTCAGAGATGCTCTGGTCCATTCAGAGTACATCCCAAAGGAAAAAAACACTTGGCTAAATAAGAGCAAAACTGTAGGCATGTACAGATGTGGAAATTGTGTGGCATGTGAGAAAATGGTCCCTGCGAGAGTGTTTTGTGATGCTCAAAGGAGAAAAGAATGGAAGATTAGAGAATTTATCAACTGTAACACTGAGTGGGTCATATATAGATTGGAGTGTCCCTGCAATAAAGTGTATGTAGGTATGACCACGAGAAAACTTAAAACAAGAATAATGGAACATGTGTCTAATATAATCTGTGGACTACAGAAAAATGGGGAATATAAGAGCGCAATAGCGGAACATTTTTGTTTGGAACATAATGGTGATCCTGCGGGATTAAAAGCCACCGGAATATCCCACATCATGCCAAATAGGAGAGGGGGAGATAGGCTCAAGATAATAAAACAACAAGAAAGTAGGTGGATATACTTACTAGGAGCTTTAAGCCCAGAGGGAATGAACAATGAGCTGGACTTTGCCCCTTTTCTGCCTTAAACAGTGATTGATAATTTATTGTGAACTCTGAGTGCATATGAATCTTAATGATGAGGGGATGTACACTGGAAGTACTTAATGCATAACAGCGAGGAAAAGGGAGAGGGGGACTTGATTGTGCAGGAAATGGAAGTGCTTAATTAATTTATGAGTAGAATGAATATGGCTATATCTCAAAGGAGACGACTGAAGAACTTACCTGAAAGCATAAGAAACGTCAAGCAACATGATTATCAACTGTCTGTCCGGTGCTGAATAAAGCTATAATATATTTGAAGTTACCAAGGTAACAGAGGGGAAGAGGGAAGTTGTCACGGTGTGAAACCCCGCCCCGAGACTGGAAGGAGAATAAAGAGGGCAGCCCAGCCAATCGTGAGCCGCGCACATCCTGACGAAGCTCGCAAGTGGGCGGGCGCAACGCGTCGATGGGCGGGTGCAAATCCCGCGGCCTTGAACGCTCCTAACTTTCGGCAGCAGCTGCAGCAGCATAACTGGAGGTCGGCGTCAGCTCCCCGAGAAGGCTTCTGCGGACTGGGTTGAGCGAGACAGCTGACCACCGAGACTGGTTATTTGGGTGATGCCCTAGCACCTCATAGCAGCCCTATTGATGGCGAAATCCGGAGTTGAGACGGAAATCGATAGGACTTAAAGCTTATGGTGAGATCATTCCATACAAACGACCTAGCACGTCACTGCAGCGTTTCAAGCTGAAGTTGTTCAACTATTTATACCTACACTCAGCCTGTCTCCCCCTCTCTGAAGATAAGGACAGTTGGTACCGGTACCAGAGGGGGGTATGATTGTATGAGTGGTCATGGTGTGAATTTTGAGTGAGCGCTCTATCATGGCCGTGTTTTAAATGATTTTAATTGGTTGGTCTGCAGTTGACATGTGAATTCCAAATAAAGCAAAATTTGTAATTTTCTATACCTATGAGAGACCAGAAATTTTTTTTTATCTAAATTACCTTCATAAACAACCCTGGAGCTGAGGATAATCCGAAGGGCAAAGCATTAAACTGATACATTCTTACCTCTTCCTCCATCTGGATGGCAAACCTTAAGCATTATTGAGAAGTCAGATGTATCGGTAATTGAAGATATGCATCTTTTCAGTCTAGAAAGGCTAGGAAATCGTCCTTCTGTAAGAGATGAATAATAGATCAAATCCATCCTGAATTTTCTGTATTTTACCTTCTGGTTTAGACTCTTTAAATTTAGTATGAACTGATAATTTCCCTGTAGCTCCTTTACTAGAAAAAAACACAGGGCAATAGAATCCCTGTCCTCTGACATTTCGGTACTTCTCGAATTACCCTTTTTTTCTAAACAGGGAAAGGACTTTCGATTGTAGGGCTGAAAACTTTATTTGGTCCTGCAAGCGGGGAGTAATGCAAAAGCTCTTAAAAGGAGGCTGGCTGAACTCTATTCTGTATCCCAAAAAAAAAAAAAAAATTTCCTAGATTATCCCACTCCTTAATCCTAATCTTAAAAGTAGAATGGACTGGAATAAGCCGAGAATGAGGATCCGCCAAACTCTCATACATTTGATCCAAAGGTGTCAAAGATTTCTGCTCAGACTTAATACCTATTAGTAAGTCTTTCATTAATTCAGGAAAAAAACATTGCGGTTAGGGCTCTTTTCCACTATGAAATGCGATCGCAACCGCATTTGCGATCCCAATCGCACTTCAATTTCCACTATGCGATTGCGCTACTATACTTATAGTACAGCTCAATTGCATACAATGCAGGAGGATGACGATTGTGCTTTGTCCAAATCGCATCGCAATCAGATTGCACTAATGGAAATTGCTGCTGCAGTTTCCATTAGTTTAACGTACCTCGTGATCAGAATCAAATCGTAACTCGCAGAGTAATGAAAAAAAGGCCCTTAGTCAGTTTTACTCAAATCTTCCTCCTAGTTTGATACATTTTCTCTGTGCAGAGAGAGTTACTATAAAGGAGGCAGCCCCAGCATTCCTTTACATGTGCATTTTTGTTTAAATTGCCTCTCCTTGCCCTGAATCTGTCTAGTTCTTTTAAACAATCTATTTAATTGCTGCAGCTTAGAAGAACTTCAAGAATGTTACACATGCAGGCTTTCTGATGTGAAATTTATCTGAAAACAGGTACCCAAGGGGTTAAAAACACAGCCTGGGTACTCTGGGATGCAGTTTGTTCTGCTCTCACTGCAGCTGCCTGGGAGGTCTGTCTCTCCATTAGCTTGCCTGTTATGGCTGGCTTATCGCCTTCTCTAAACAGCCAGGGTTTCTCTGCTCACATTTGCCTGCTTTAATTTTTATGAATTAACCTTCAGTGACCTGTGTTGTGATAATCTCCGCACAAGTTGTTAATTTCCCGCACCTGCTCAGGAATTATAGATTTTCATGCGGACACAGGTTTTATGAATGCACAGTTTACTAAATGGTGAGTAAAGTCAGCTGTTTTGAGCATTACCGCATGCAGGAATGCTCAATAAATAGAGGCCTATGTCTCTTGGAAGCTGGAGGCATAGTTAGAGGTGCAGACAACATAGGAGATGATGGATTAGCTATAACAGGTAGATAAGCCATAGCAGTACTAGTCCCAGGCCCATCTGAAGCAGCTGAGGCGGTAGAAGCAATAGCAGAATCTTTAATTTCCTATTGCTGTGGACCTTCTCTGTACAATACTGGCACAATTTCCATTCAGAGTTGCCAATCCATGCTGACTGGACTGAGTAGAAGATTTTTCAGACTTTTCAACCTTCTCAGTCTTATGTCTTTTGGGGGTATAAAACATAATAAACGATAGCCAGCCATTAGACAAATCCCTCTATACATAACATACATCCAGCCAAGCAGAAGAAACATAATCACATCTACTTGCCAGAGAGGGATCCTGGGCAGATTCAGCAGATTGTGCAGGAGCTGACCCAGAGGCGTCCTCCATGATCCCAGCCACAAACCAGAGTGCATCATGGACTCTACAAACTTATACCTGTGCTGCTGATTTGATGCAGCTGATCCAATTATGCATGCGGCCCCTGCCGGCTAAGCATATGCTTAATCAGCTTCTTACCTTAAGGAATCAGCTGTATGCCGATTCCTAATCACCGCCGCGGCCCCTGCCGCCCGGCTCAGACTTCAGATCACGCGGGACGCCAGCGCGTGACTACCTCCGGTTAAACCGGAAGTGAACTCTCTCCAATGCACGCACCTGCGTGCATAAAGTTGCTACCTCCGATGGAGAAGCCTCCTCCACGCTGCAGGGCTCCGACTGTTCACTGAACAGTGCTGCTTGGAGCCCTGGAAAACGCTGCCCCTGCCGCCTGACATGGATGGCACTCCTGGAGACCTCTCCCATGCATCCCGTCCGGGACAGGAAACTAAACTGAGGTACTGTGGCAGGTGTAGTATCTTATATGTGGCTCCCTATTGCTTATGCAAATTCTTCTTTTAACAGTTTCCTGTCCACAGTGGGGAGGGAGACAAGTCTCATCCAGGGGTGCTGTCCGAAATGACGTTCTGGGAAACAATTGTATTTCCTACAAAATGACTTTTTCTTTTTAGATATACCCTTAAAAAAATAAAATGTTTTATTGACTCTGCTCAATGACACAGACTCTGTGTGTCCCAGAGCTAAAATATATGAACAGTTCTCTGCCAGGAAAGAGTTTTCAAACTAGGCCCCTACTGGAGAGAAATTGACATTTCATATCTCAATAATTACCTCTTTTAGACAGAAAGAAAAAAAAAACCCACCCACACACAACTGGGAACTTAGGCAAAATAAAAAATTGGTGAAATTCAGTTTATGGTGGCGAGATAGGGGTCGGTGACATTTTCAAATATGCACATCCCTGAGACCTCGATAAAAAAATGAAAATCTGCTTAGACTATTTTAATCTTGGTAGCATTACAGAGAAGGTGGTGGTGGTGGGGGGGGGAGTTACAGATATTTTCTGCGAATGATCACTCTAGTCTTGACAAACCAGCTCCATGGCTCAGTCATGCCCAAGCTAGCAATAAGTATTTCTCCCAGCAAACATAATCTTACTCACCTGTTGTGTAGTCAGATCCCATTGGCCGCTGCCGAACTCCTCCTTGTCCTCTGTAAACACTGGTACATCATATTCCTGAGCTGTAGGTGGCGCCGCACGCAGCTCAATCACTTTGAGGTGCATGGTATTACTTTCATCTATCAGAGAATAAGGATTTAGGCAGGGGTAGCCAGCAATGCAGCAGAGGACACAGAGAGAACAGCCGTCATACCTATAGGTAGTGTGCATTCCCCATTGGCATTCAGCTCCTTCAGCAGGTAGGTCATTATGGGCACAAGTCTCTGCTTACTCTCCTCGTTGGAGATAAATCCTGATTCCAGCTGACAGAGAGAATCACATTCCAAGTCAGAAATAAAAATGTAAGTTTCCAGTTGAAGCCAACTTACTCACTGATAATCCTGTTATGTCACATTAATAACATCATTGCTATAGTAGAATAGTGTAAGAATCTGCTAGGTACTTGCAATGTAAAGACCTCATTTACTTTAAAAGGACTTCCGAGGCCAAAATCTGCCCCCAAAACATAAAAAAAAAAAAAAAAAAAAAAGTTAACTACCTGGATGACTTTGTAAGACACAGAGGACGCCGTCTGCGCCCTCCGTGCCGTTCAATAGCCCCCCGAAAGGCTGCAACCCCACGGTCCGGGTCGGCATCTGCAGCCTGCATAAAGATGGCCGCCGGAGCTGCCCACGGCTGCGCAGTCCGCATAGCCGCTACTGCGGCTGCGCAGCTCTAGGGCCAACCCCCCGATCCACGTAACAGGCAGCGTGGATCGGAGGGTTGGCCCTAGAGCTGCACAGCCGCAGTAGCGGCTATGCGGACTGCACAGCCGTGGCCAGCTCCGACGGCCATCTTTATGCAGGCTGCAGATGCCGACCCGGACCGTGGGGTTGCAGCCTTTCGGGGGGCTATTGAGCAGAGCGGACCAGGCGAAACGGCACGGAGGGCGCAGATGGCGTCCTCCGTGTCTTACAAAGTCATGCAGGTAGTTAACTTTTTTTATGTTTTGGGGGCAGATTTTGGCCTCGGAAGTCCTTTAAAGAGACACTGTAACATCAAAAAGTTCCCTTTGGGCGGGGGGGGGGTTTGGGTATTCACCTCGGGAGGGGGGGGGGGGGGGGGAAGCCTCAGGGTCCCAATGAAGCTTCTCAAGCCGTCCTCTGTCCCACGGGGATCTCGCTGCAGCCCTCTGAACAGCGGCCCGACAGCCTGGTCAATATTTACCTTTTGAGGCTCCAGCAGGGGCGCTTCGGCGGCTTTCGGCTCCGAAGTAGATGGAAATACCCGATCTCAGTTGGGTCCGCTCTACTGCGCAGGCGCCGGAGACTTGCACCTGCGCAGTAGAGCAGACCCGACTGAGATCGGGTATTTCCACCTATTTCGGAGCCGAGAGCCGCCACAACGCCTGCGCAGGAGTCGGGAAGGTAAATATTTACATCAACGCTGTTCGGAGGGCTGCAGCGAGACCCGAGGGACCGAGGATGGCGTGGGAAGCCTCATTGGGACCCTGAGGCTTCCCCTCCTGAGGCGAGTACCCCCCAGGGGAACCTTTTGATGTTACAGGTTTTCTTTAAAGAGGAGCTGTTAGGTATAAGGTCTCAGAGAAAATAAACACATATCAGTAGCTAAAGATTGGCTGTACTTACATTACATATGCATTTCACTGTCCAGGTTTGTACTTCACATAATTTTTATATAGTATTTGCAGAGAATGATGCTCCTGACAGCTCATGGCAGGTTCCATGTTTGTCTGTCTCCTATGAAGCCAAATGTGTCGTCATGTCCTGCCTGCTTCCTGATGATTCCACTCTCACAAACGCTGGTAATGAATAACACTACTGTGCAGTGAATATTAATTAGCCATGTGGCTAAGAACAATAGCGGACTCCTGCAGTGTACTCTGCCCGAGATTTATTAGTGCTGTGAGCTAGACTGTTACATGCTGTTGAAACTTGATCCTCACTAGCAGCCAGGGGAGGGCCCCAGAATGCTTTGCAGTATCTGTTATTCGGCTTACGTCCTCCTTAGGAGCCTGGGAATACGGAGCCTTGCTGTCAGCAAACATCTAAAGTAAGAGAGATTTTTAACTGCAGTATTGCCTTTTTGGCTTCCTTCTAAACTGTTTAACACAGGAGAATAGAGGTTTAAATTAGCTTTTGCAGCCTGACAGTTACTCTTTAACGAACCACTGTTTCAGCAGAAGACTATATTCAGAGGTCTCCCTTAAGACATATTCTAGAGAAACATAATTCTGATCATTTTAGTGGTACATCATGGTTTGTGGAAGGCCATTGAGTTTTATCTGTTCAAATGTACAGACAGCCAGGCACTGTCAGGGACTAGAAGGGTAGACAATCATAGTGTGAAAACCAACATAAGTTTCCATGAAATCCAGAAGAACCGAAGTATGGCTTGGAGTTTCCGGACCTGCGTAGTGGGTATGCAGTCCATCACATTCTTATGGAAGCCAATAGAAAGCTCCTAATGTGATGGACAGCTGGCCCACACCCCACCTATAGTAGGTTGTGCCTACTTAACACTTGTTTTCTGTATGTAAGATGTAGCCATAGTTTATAGGTAGGATTGGTATTCACTTGACTTAGCTATTTAGAGCTAATGTACATTCTGCTTATCTGTGTTTTCTGATACTTCCATCCAAGACTGCTGGATCTCACTTCTGTAACCAAAGGTGAACACCAGGTATGGCAGACTCATGCAATTAACTGACTTGGAGTGTGTGATCTGTGCATCAAGCTGCAGCTGCATGAGTGTCAAGCTGATACTACACTAAGTGCAGTCACTGGATCTCTGGTGCTGAACGGTGGTTACAGATATTAACAGTTAGCATGACATTAGTGTAGAAGAGTCTACCTCCAGTGTCTTCAGATATCCAGCCAGTTTCTTCACAATGGGTTCCAGTGCGCAGGTCTTGGCCCGAGCGTCGCACACAAATCCTAGATTAAACAGCAGTGCATTACGACTGTACTTCTTGTGTTCTATACATACTGGACAGCCAATCAGCTTCTTGTCCATTGCAGTGCTGCAGAGCAGAAAGGTAACATAGTAAGTCATGAAGCAATTGACCGATCTATAAAGTTGTGCAAAAAATGTGAACTGTCAGGTCACATTTTAAAATGGAGAAGTGTGTTGGCTTCCCAATTATAAAGACTCGATGAGGAATAAAGGCTAGCACCACACCTCTGATAGATTGATAGATCAACTTTGTCAAGTCTATGGGGAAACAAAAGGCGCTTCTGGTCAAAAACAATTGCAAGCCCTTCCCACTC